>NC_056725.1:1738346971-1738646971 GCF_019279795.1 Protopterus annectens | reverse complement strand
AAAATGATGTTGATTTCTGAATGTGTGGAAAATAAAGAATTACAGGAATTATTGCATGCAGCAGAACAAGTTGGAAAGCATACTTTGCAATGTGATTTTAATTCCTTGGAAGCCTCTTGCAGGGCCGCAGTTACTGGATCTTTGATTAGAAGGGATGCTCAAGGAGCAACATCTGCCTGATCATGTTAAAGCTAAATTGTTGGATGCACCTTTACAGCATGATACTCTGTTTGGTAATAAGGCAGAAGAGGTTTTAAAGAAAATGGAAGACAAAGCTAAATCTATGCAAACCGTAAAAGATTTCTTACAAGTGCAGCCACCCAGATTTGGTAGACACTGGCCTACTAAAAATTGGTCCTTTCCTGTGTCCAACAGAGCCTCACAAGGCAAATCCAGGCACTCAAAAGGCTCTAGATACCAATCACAGGATTCTTACAGGTCAATGCAATGGGGTGCCTCTACCTCCAAATCTGGACGAAACAAACACAACCCTACAGTAAGCAGTCTCAATGACTTCCTCTACCATCACATAACACAAGCACTCAGGTCACTCCAAGGCAAGTACAAATATGACTCAGTCATTGTCCATGCTGGTGTGAATGACCTGAGACGTACCTCCCTGGACTACATGAAAAGAGACATAGAGGAGCTCTCTGAGCATGTAGCCCAGGCTGGTATGACCCTGACCTTGAGTAGCATCTTACCCTCACCAAGAATGATGCCACAGTATGAAGACAAGATGATCAATTTCAACAATTGGCTTAAGTATTGGTGTCATTCAAAGGGGATCCAATGCCTATCAGCTTGGGATGATATGCACGACAAGCCACGATGCTTTGCTAGGGACGGCTTGCACCTGTCACCCCTGGGCTTTCGGATATTGGCAAAGGCTCTTGCTACCCCCATAGCGCCTTTTTAGGCAAGGCTCAAAGACAAACCCACCTCCATAGGTATCACAAGGGATAAGAAACTAAGAGTAATGCTACTCAACGCTAGAAGTCTAAACCTCAAGATGCCTTTTCGAAACTCTCCTTAGCATGGAGAACATTGATATCTGTGCAGTAACAGAAACCTGGTTCAGGGGTCCCGAGAGCACCCCAGCACTACCAGGTTATACCTCATACCATGCTTTTCGGCCCAAAACTTGGACCGAACCACAAAAGGAGGGAGTATCGATATTCATCAAAGATACCCACACCTCCAGGTTGGTGGCAAAGCACGAAGCATCAGAGACTATCCATGTGCAACTAACAGTGGGTAAAACTGCCTTCCAGTTTATAGCCTGCTACAGACCACCCTCCCAAACCCAGGAACCCCACTAGGCCTTCCTGAGAACACTGGAAAATATGAAGTCCGCTCGAACACCATTATATTGGGCAACTTCAACTACCCAAACATAGATTGGGAGCATTACTCTAGCTCCAACACCCTTGCCCAAAGGTTCCTAGAATTCATAAACTCAAATGCTATGGAACAACTTGTTACCACTCCCACAAGAGGGAAAACATACTGGACCTGATCATCACCAACATGGGGACTCTATGCTCCAGACCAGAAGTGTATCCCTCACTGGTAAGATCAGACCATAAACTGATCTCACTGGATATTCACATCCTGACCCCACCCCTGCCCAGAAAACCACAGTGAAAAACTTCTCTAAAGCAAATTTCACACTCCTCAAAACCGAGGAGGAATCCTTCAAAAGCACCGGGCCTGTGGAAAATACGGCCCAGACCGCAGAATCCTTTATAAATGCATTCTATGAACACCTTCAGGACTGCATGGATCATGCAATCCCAAATAAAACCAAGACCCAATCCTCCAAAGGCAGGCGACCTGTCTGGTGGACCCCAGCCATAAACAAACTATACAATAGAAGGAGGAAGCTACTACATGATAGAGCAAAATCCCAAAAGGAGGCATCTCTGATCAGTATTAGCAAAAACTAAGGGCACTCATAAAATCGTCAAAGGCCAGCTTCGAGAGAAAAATTGCACAGGACACTAAGGATAATCACAAGGCTTTCTTTAGTTATGTTAGGAACCTGGGTGGGAATTCCCAGATATGCTCAGAATTAGTCCAAAATGACAAAAATACACTGATCCCACAGACATTGGCAACATCCTAGCTGACAGGTTCAGCAAACTTCTCCCCTCCCCACCAAAGGGCAAATATCTATCCCAGCAGAGTGCTGCCCCTGACATCTCAGATGCTCAGGTGGGAGCCGCCCCCTCCAAAGCAAAAAACACAGCATCAATGGGACCAGTCGTTGTCCCAGGCTGCGTCCTACATGAACTCCAAGAAGAGCTAAACCCAAACATAAAACTACTGTTCAATCTCAGCCTTACTACATGATATGTACCCAAAGAGTGGCGTACAGCAACAGTGGTCCCTCTCCACAAAGGTGGTGCCTCAACGGACCCTGGAAACTATCGCCCCATAAGCCTGACTAGCTTGGTCTGCAAAGCTATGGAAAGGATCATCATGGACCTCATAAATAAAGATATTGGGGACCTACAGACACTGGATCCTACCTAGTTTGGCTTTGTTAAGGGCAGATCCTGCCTCTTAAACCTGGTTGACTTCTTAGAAACAGTCACCAAGGCCATTGGAAGGGAAGGTGGTCCACACAGCCTATCTGGACCTCATAAAAGCCTTTCGATACAATACCCCACTCGGGCATTATAGATAAGCTCACCAGCTTAAATATAAACCCCTATGTCACTAGATGGGTTGCAAACTGGCTCAAGGACAGAACCCACATGGTTAGAATTGCTGGAGCCATGTCAGACTCCAAACCAGTTACAAGTGGCGTCCCACAAGGCTCAGTCCTGGGACCTCTCTTGTTTGGTATATATTTCTCGGAGGTACAGGCCAACACGGAAGGACTGTGGCTGACCAAGTTCGCAGATGACTGCAAACTGGGGCCCATAACCGACTCTCCAGCCGACACAAGCATCCTCCAAAAGGGCCTCGTAGAAACAGACAACTGGTGCCAGAGCCATGGCCTCAAGCTAAACGCCAAAAGTGTATAGTCATCCCCTTTGGCAAAAACAAAGTGCCCACAAATTACCACATAGGTGGTAATCCATTAAGTACAGAAGAAGTAATTAGGGACCTGGGGACCCAAGTTGATAGCAATCTCTCATTTGACAACCACGTGGCCAAAGTGGTTAGAAAAACATTTTATATAGCCCACCTAATCATGAAGGGATTCACATCTAGATTAGGGGAGGTCATCGTGCCTCTTTACTCATCCCTCATCAGGCCCATAATTGAGTACAATGCCCCTTTTGGGATGTACCTTACCAAACACCTGCAGCAACTGGAAAGACCCCAAAGGTACCTCACCAAGAGGATCAAAGGGCTCAAACAGATGCCATATGCTGCCCGGTTAAAGAAACTCCAGCTCTACTCAGTGGCATACCGCCTGCTCAGAGGTGACCTGTGCCTGACGTATAAGGCCATGTCCAACCCGGAATTAAGGGACATGCTGCACCTCAAAAATCCAAATCCCATCGAGCTACACGCTCGAGAGACTTGAACCTCAGCACTGAAATAAATAGGACATGCTGGAGGGACAGATTCATAACCCAGAGGCTCCCTTCACTCTGGAATAAAATCCCAGTCCAGGTTAGGCAGAGTCCCTCATTGACTCTTTTCAAGAGGAATCTTGATGAGTGGATGGGAGATCGTAGGTTTACCCCGGGTATCACTTCTGTGTCACTGTTAGACAGAGGCACAGTATACTAACCTCGAAAAAGGGCATAGCAAAATTAATTTAAAATGGGTGGCGAAAGCCAAACATACTCTGGCTAGGCTTATAAATGCCCTAGGGCAGATAGCCTAGTATGAACCTATGAACCTATGAACCTAATCACCAAGCACTTATCTTTTGGCAGTCCCCTTGGAGGGAAAATTAGCACTTCTTGCTCAAAATTGGCAGTTAATAATCCAGGACAAGTGGGTATTAAACATAGTATCCCAGGGGTACAGATTTCATTTCCATACCTTGCCAATTCCAAGTGGTTGGCCAGATCTGCCACAAAATCAATGGGCAGAAGCTCAGCAACAAGTTACGTCCCTCATGGATGTGGGGGGCTATTCAACCAGTACCAGAACAGAAAAAAGGACAAGGTTTTTATTCAAGACTATTCCTGGAATCCAGAAAAGACAATGCCTAGCGTCCAGTACTGGATTTATCGATTTTGAACACATTCTTGGACATTCCAAAATTCAAAATGCTGACTTTACAACAGCTTCCACCCATGCTGGGCAAGAACGCTTAGTTAGTGACTCTAGACTTAAAAGAAGCATACCTGCATATCCCAATAAGGGAATCGTGCAGAAGTTACCTCCGCTTCAAGGCAGGTTTTATGCATTACCAATTCTCTGTACTGCCCTTTGGCTTCTGTACTGCTCCCAGGGTCTTTACAAAGTGCCTGGCACCAGTAATTGCATTTTGCAGATAAAGAAACATACAGACATATCCTTACTTGGACGACTGTCTCATTCAAGCAGAAAACAAGGAAATTCTTCTTCAACGTCTGGCATTTGTAAAAAGGACCTACCTAAGTACCATGTTCAATCATAGCCTCACCTCAGGCTTTGTACCCACTGAATGGCGCCCCGCGACAGTTATCCCACTCCACAAAGGGGGAGTCATGACGGACCACGGGAACTACCTCCCCATTAGCCTGACGAGCCTGGTCTGCAAGGCCATGGAACGTATCATCGTGGAACTCATAAACAAAGACACTGGTAATCTCCAAACTCTGGACCCTACTCAGTTTGGATTTGTAAAAGGCAGATCATGTCTCCTAAACCTGATTGACTTCTTTGAAGCAGTCACCAAAGCCATAGATGAGGGTAAAATGGTTCACACAGCTTATCTAGATCTCGCCAAGGCTTTTGACACCATCCCCCACTCTGGAATTATAGATAAGCTTACTAAACTAGGTATAAATCCCTATGTCACAAGATGGGTTGCCAACTGGCTCACAGACACAACCCACACTGTGAAAGTAATGGATTCCAAATCCGACATCAGACCAGTGACAAGTGGAGTACCACAGGGTACAGTCCTGGGTCCTCTCCTGTTTGGTGTCTACTTCTCTGAAGTGCAGGCCAACACAGAAGGTCTTTGGCTAACAAAGTTTGCAGATGACTGCAAACTAGGAGCCATAATCGAAACTCCTAAAGATGTGGACAAACTACAAAAGGGCCTCACTGAGACAGATACCTGGTGTCAAAGCCATGGGCTGAAGCTCAATGCCAAAAAGTGTATTGTCATCCCCTTTGGTAAAAACTCTGTCCCCATGAACTACCACATAGCTGGTAGTCTACTTAATGCTGAAAATGTGATGAGACCTTGGGACACAGGTGGACAGTAGTCTCTCCTTTGATAATCACATCGCCACAGTGGTCAGGAAATCCTTCTAAGTGGCTCATCTCATCACAAAAGGATTCTCATCCAGAAAAAAAGAGGTCATTGTTCCCCTCTACTCATCACTCATTAGACCCATTATAGAGTACAACGCCTTTTGGTATGTACCTCACAAGACATCTACAACAACTGGAAAGACCACAGAAATACCTCACAAAGAGGATTACTGGCCTCAAACAGATGCCCAATGCAGACCGTCTCAAAAAACTACAGCTTTACTCCATCGCATATCGCCTACTCAGGGGCGATCTCTGCCTAACATACAAAGCTATGTCAAACCCAGAGCTGTTGGACATGCTCCACTTAAAGAAATCCCAATCCCTCCAAGCTACATGCTCTAGGGACCTTAACCTTGTCACCACAATAAACAGAACATGCTGGAGGGATAGATTCCTGTCCCAGAGTCTTCCCATACTCTGGAACAGACTACCTGTCTATGTCAACCAGAGCTCCTCATTAGCACTCTTCAAGAAAAATCTTGATGATTGGATGGGAAATGGGAAATTCACCCCAGGCATCACTTCTGTGGCTCTGCTCGACAGGGGCACAGGAAAATAATTTTCTTGGGTGGCGAAAGCCAGGGTACATTTTTTGGCTAGGCTTGTATGGGCCCTAGGGCCGATAGCCTAGTACCTACCTATGAACCTATGCTTAGGGCACACAATAAACGAAAATAATTCACAACTGGTACCCTCTCAAATCCTGGGTGCAAGCTTGAATACAACTGCCCAGATGGCTTACCTTACGCCAGACAAACAAAGGCAACTGACTATTTACTTCAAACAGATGGCAACAAAAACCTAGTTATCTGCAAGACAAATTCTGCAGGCTTTGGTGTTCATGGCATCCTGCATTCTACTAATTCCATATGCAAGACTGCATATGAGGAATCTACAATGTTATCTAATGATTCCTCTCATTCCCTGCCTACAACAGGAGTTTCTTTGGTGGGCAGAGACATGTCACTAGAACAAGGGACGGTCTTTCACTCTACCCCCTGCCACACAAACGCTAACTACAGACGCATCAGACTATGCTTGGGGGGCCCACCTGGCGGGGAGATGCACTCAGGGCATATGGAGCCCAAAACAAATGCATCTGCATATCAACCAAAAAGAGATGTTAGCTATTCAGAATGCCGTGACAGCCTTCAAGGACTTACTTCATCTAGGACAACTACTGATAAAGACGGACAACACCATGGTTATGTGGCACATAAACAAGCAGGGGGGTACATAAACAAGCAGGGGGGTACACATTCCTACCCCCTTTGCAGACTAGCCATGGCATTGTGGGACACAGCCTTGACTTACCAAGTACATCTTCAAGCTCAATTCCTGCCAGGAAAACAAAATACTCTGGCAGACGACTTAAGCAGAAATCTTATGGACCCTCACGAGTGGAAACTGGATCCACAAGTCTTCAGCATGATAACAGAGAAATGGGGGCATCCAGACATAGATCTATTTGCCTCTCCCCAGAATTATCAACTGGACAAATTCTGCACAAGGACTTATCACAGACAAGCATGGAAAGTGGATGCCCTATCCTTCAGTTGGAAAAACCTATCAGTCAACGCTTTTCCTCCTCTGCCTCTTCTCCCCAAGGTCTTACTAAAGGTCAGACAGGAAAAACCAAAAATGATCCTAATTGCCCCGGACTGGCCTCGCCAGCACTGGTACTCAATTCTAAGGAATATGCCTCAACTCCCTCCTTGGTACTTGCCTCAAATACCTCATCTACTGTCCCAGTAGAGCAATCAAATTCTGCACAATCAACTCCAAACTCTGAACCTGGCAGCATGGCTGATCATGTAATTATTCAAACAGCACCTCTCAGTAAATCTGTGATGGACGTCATTTTTGAAGCCAGAAGGCCTAGTACTAGAAAATCTTATGCTGATAAATGGAAGAGATTCTGTGCTTGGAACCAAGCACAAGGAACGGACACAGCAAAGCCAAATATCCCTCAGATTTTATAAAACTTGACTGAGATGCTTGATAAGGGCCTATCTTTTTCTTCGATAAAAATCCATGCCTCTGCCATCTCAGCTCATTACAACACAGATCCTCCCATCTTTTCTCATCCACTGCTTAAACAGTATCTTAGAGGGGCCAAAAATTTAAGGCCTCCCAGAAGATCACCAACTCCTGCATGGGACCTCAATTTTGTGCTGGAAAAGCTCACCCTGCCTCCTTTTGAGCCAGCAGCTACTGCGGATATAAAGTTTTTATCTTGGAAAACAGCTTCCCTTCTGGCAATCACTTCAGCAAGAAGGGTTTCAGAACTACAGGCCTTCATGGCTGTGGAGCCTTTTATTACATTTTACCCGGGCAGGGTGTCTGTCAGGACCAATCCTTCCTTCATGCCTAAGGTGGTATCCAGTGTGGCTCTTAACCAAACTGTTCACCTGCCAACATTTTACCCAAATCCACAGAACAAGGGGGAGCGGATTCTGCATTCCTTGGACGTACACAGACAACTAAGATTCTACTTAAACAGGACTAAATCTCTAAGAAAGTCTGAGCAACTACTAGTGGCATTTGCTTCAGGATCAGAGGGGAAGGCTATATCAAAGCAGACTATTTCAAAGTGGATAAGCCACTGCATTCATTTCTGCTACTTGCATCATGGTAAACCGGTGCCCAAGGGAATCCGGTCACATTCCACCAGGGCTGCATCTACCTCAGCAGCCTTTCTCAGAGGAGTTCCAACCAAAGACATTCTAGAAGCTGCTACTTGGAGCTCTGTTCATACCTTTACAAAGCATTATCATTTGCCTCTCTTCTCTAAGTCCAGGGCAGGCTTTGCCACTGCAGTTCTGCAGGGCCTTATAGCCACTCCTAATGCTATTTAGTTCCAGCCTCCCATCCATAGCTTTGGGATTCTACCCAAATGTAATGACTGCAACAGTGAAACATGACGAACATAGTACAGTTGTGTACACTTACCATAAATGTAGATGTTCGAGTGTATTCACTGTTGCAGTCCGGGTTACCCACCCGTCATCCCCCTTTTTTCTAGAACTTCTCTTTCCTTCACTATATTCTAAAGCCGTTGTGGTGTATTTGCTTTTAAAGTTTATGTTGCTACAATTCCATTTACATATATATTGCAGTTTATATATATATATCTATATATATATATATATATATATATATATATATCTACATATATATATATATATATATATATAAATATATATATAATTTTTTTTTTGCTCCCCATTTGGGGGGCACCTGACATCTGGGGCAAGAAAAACTGAATAAAATGGCGTCGGCTGCATGTTTTATACCCCTGACGACCTGACGTCATGGAAGAGGAGACAGCAACTGACACAGGACCCAAGACTTTGATATTCAGGCCGACTGAGGGCAACCTGCCAGCAGATTACCCAAATGTAATGACTGCAACACTGAATACACTTGAACATCTACATTTATGGTAAGTGTACACAACTGTACTTTAGACTGCTCATATGTTTGGCTTGCTGTTTGCTTCAGATGCATCTCTAATATTTTGGTAACTAGTGGATTAGTTCCAATATATGGATGGATTTTGTTCCGGATGTTGTGGGAAGAATTTGTGTATGAACCTGAGTGCTTCAATGCTTTACAGTGTTTTAAGGGGTTTTTGTACTTCTGGTGTTTCGACTACCTTTCCTGTGGCATTTGCATATTGGATTTTGGCATTGTTAGTTGGCGCTCGACGAGGGAGCTTTAGTTGGGCCCTGGATGTGTATCTGAGCATCTTCCTGGTATTTCAATCAACAACTGAAGTAAATTATTGAATTGTGTGACTGTGTTTCACTGCGATTGTCTAATACATGTGCATATATGAGAGCGGAATTACCTCAGCAGAGAGAAATTATTTATAGTAAAGAGATTGTGAATCTTTTTGATACTTTGTGTGGGGGCAGATATTCGGATACTGTTCTGTAAGAATGCAGTATTTTTTCAGCTGAAGTATAATTTGTGTTTAATCAGGATTGGGTCCTGGTGTTTGTATCAATGTTATAGTGCTGATGAAGGTTACGGAATATTGTTTGCATAACTATTGAATCAGGATTGGGGCCTGTGCTGAGTTATGGTCGGATAAGGGTTACGCAACGGTGTTTGCACAACTATTTTGACTCAAAAAAGGTTTATTATGCATCTTGGGACTTGCAGTAGTGACACTTAAGAATTGTGTTCAAGAAATCATCCGATTTTGACCTTCGGAAGAGAGAAACAGTGATTCATCAATGCCAGGTTGGCAATAGCACATTAAATTTGTATAATCAGGACTTATAATATGTGAACAATATTTGGGATTTTACTGTGTGTTTGAATTGTGTTTGGGCACAACACGAATGTTGCAATATCATTCAGTATTTTTGACAACATCAGTCAACTAGTGAATATATTTTTGTCAGCTAACTAGTGTATGTTCCTAAATATTATGACATTTGTCCAGGTGTTTCAGCACGTTTAACCAATGAATATTGCTTTAATACTAACTTATGTAAATCAGTTTAATTCTGATTTTGTGTTCTGTAGATAGGACATGCCCTTTCCATTGACTACAGGGTGCTGAACATCTGTCATTACTAAATGGTCATTTAAAGGCATTTGTACAGTCAGGATGTACAACTTGTGAGCAACAGTTGGGATTTGTGCTGTACGTTTGAATTGTTGTATTTGGGAATAACACAAAGGTTGCGATACTATTTAGTGTCCCTGGTAACATCAGTCTACTAATGAATGCATTTTTGTTAGTTAACCAGTGTATTCTCTTTATGATATCTGTTTAGAATGTTTGTGTTAGCATGATTAACCAAGGAATGTTGTTTTAATACTAACTCATGTAAATTAGTCAAGATTTGACCTCTTGTTATTCAGACAGGCTGCGTCATCTCTATTGACTATAGGGTGCTGAACATCCATTGTTACTAAATGATTGTTTATAGGCATTTGAACTAATCCTTCTTTTGTTTAGGCGGACTTATTACAAGTAATGAATCTGTGGACAATAGTTGGGATTTAGGTTCACAACATCTACTGTCTGATTTGTGTTTGGGAACAGTATAGGGTTTGCGATATTATTTATATATTTGTGCCAGTATAGGTTTTTGGTGTATGTTTTTTGACATGAATCGCAGTCTTTTACAGATCTGGTCTTGCACAGTTTGTCAGTAGATGTTCTTGAAAAACCAATTCATATGAATTTAGTACAGTCAGTGATGGTTTGGTTGCTCACTCTGAATATTTAAGTGATTTTGAAGTTCAGATATCTTTTGCATACACCAATTCTAATAATTAGGATTTGGATTGGTCTGTGTATTTATATATCCCTCATCATAGTATTCAATACCTGAGCTATATTTGGAACAATTTCATTGTTGGTGGTTTTCAAGCGTCATTGGGTCTTATGGGGCTTCTTAGCTAACTGGGGGGTGTGGCTGTCCAGGCATATATTTATTTTGTAGGCCTTACACATATATTATATATGCCTTGGGAGGTTTTGGGGTTTTGAAATTTTAATAACCTGGCTGAACAGATTTGGGTTGAATAACCATAGCAGCTTTTGGTTATGGATTTAAACACCATTTTACACAGTTTATGTGCGTGAATGGGCGTTCCTTCGTTGAAGGTTGTGCGTTAGGCCCAGCAAGCCAGCACGTAAAAATCTACTGCCAATCATTAGCAGACCGGAGTTCCACTGTGGCGACCCCCTAAAAGCCGAACACAACAACATGTGCAGATAAAAGTGACATTCAGGTTTTTAGCCTTAAGGGATGTCATGATAGAACCACAGTGGAAGGTAATGTTGATCCAGTTGACGGCTGCAGTTCACTGTTCATTAAGCTAGGAAAATCCATGAAGAATCTGCGTATGAATATCTGGCACCTGAAACTTTTTAAGGCATATCAAAGTAAGAACATTACTCCCAGAGGCTTGAGAGTGAGAATTCAGCCTCTGGTTGGCAAGTTGGATGATTTGTTAATTCAAGATTGGTGTAAGGCCCAACAAAATGCCTCCCTAGCTTTTGTTAATATATTGACTTCATATTATGAGCGTATCATAGAGGATAACATTCAAGATGTCAAATGAGTGAGTGAGGAGGTTAAAACTTATGAGGGACAGCCACAGTATGTCAGTTGTCTGGGTAAACTTTCTGAGGACCTTCTGGCATTTGAAAACCAGGTTAAAGATAAAACAATATGGAAATTTGCAAGAGATACGGATGACTATGAGAGAGGGGAAACCTTTTGAGTTTAGGAAGAATGTTAGATTCTCTGAGACCAATGGATCAAGTACCTATGTACGTAAAAAAAGACCTCGATCCATCTTGAAAAAATCTTTTTCTGGTAATAGCACTTCAGGGGATGAATCCTCTGCCACAGACAATGAAGGTGCTCAGGTTAGAGAGTCACCTGAAGCAAAAAAACTGTGGGGGCAGGAACACCCTTTAGAAGACACAAACATAGCGGTGGGTGCAATGCTTCAGAACAGACACATTAGAGAATCTTCTTCACTCACTGGTCAAATAAATAATGAGTATTGCAACATTCATAATATATCCTCACATGTTTTAACTGTGGAGCAGAAGCAGCTCCTTAATAAAGAATTGAACTATGTACCAGGTTTTTGTATTGATGAGAATATATTTGGCACAGATGTGCTAGCCTTTTGTAGAAATATTAACTTGAAGCTATTTTTTGGTTCTGGGTCAGACTGTCAAAGGTCTACAGAATTTAGATTTCAGAAGTTTAGCTTTACACCACCTATGAACAAAAATGTAGCTATTTTCCAACAAGTGGTCCTCAAAGATTTACATTTCAAACTATGTTCTGCTCAAATGTTTAGACATAATCTCTCATTGAATGAACAAAAGGCTCTTAAGGAGCTTTGCACTAATTCTGAGATTGTCATCCTTCCAGCTGATAAGGGAGGGGCAGTGGTGCTCATGGATTCCAATTATTATTGGGCTGAGGGAAATAGACAGTTAGCTAACCCTTAGCACTACATGTGTATGTCCACTGATCCCACTCCCACTTTCAAGAAAGATATTGATATGTTTTTGCAAAGAGCAGTGGAGGAAGGCATTATCAGAAAAACTATTAGTTTACATCTTTCTGTGAGGGACCCGGGCAAACAATATTTATATTTGTTGCTGAAAATTCATGAGTTTAGATCAGCCCCCAGGCAGACCCATAGTCTCTGGAATTGTTTTTTTGACTGAACCTTTGTCAGCATATTTGACTCAATATTTACATTCTCTGTTACCTCTTATTTGGGCTAGGATTAAAGATACTACCCAATTCCTACAAATTGTATCGGATTCCCAATTTGAACCTAACTGGCTTATGTGTACCCTTGATGTGAAATCTTTATATACCAGTATACCACACTAGGCAGGGTTGCAAGCCTTGGATTACTGGTTGAATAGAGCTGGGTTGTATACAATACACTCCTCATCTGTATGGCTGAGCACGTCCTAACAAAAAATGTTTTTATTTTCAAGGGGGTTGTTACTGGCAAACCCAGGGAACAGCCATGGGAGCCTCATTTGCCCCCATTTATGCAGATTTTTTATGGGGTAAATAGAAGAACTAATTTATAATGAGGCCCATAATATCTATCTGCCAGAAATCGACATATGTAGAAGATTCATAGATGACTGTTGGTTTGTGTGGCGTGCAAATATTGAATATCTACGGCAGTTTGAACGATAATAAATGGGGTATTGAATTTTCTTTTTCTCATAGTTATGAGGAAATTAATTATTTGGATGTCAAGGTTGTGAGAGAACCTGATCAAACCTTGCGCACCTTGGTGTATAGAAAGTACCCTCAATATAACAATTTATTGTACACTTCCAGTCTGCACCCCATACACACAAAATCAGAAATATTCCTAAGTCCCAATTCTTAAGAATTAGAAGGATTTGTTCAAAAGAAAAAGATTTCAACAGCTCTAGGGATGATCTCACATGTAGATTTCTCGATAGAGGTTATAGGGTGGGGGACATTGTTACAGCCAGGGAGTGGGCTTCTAAACAGCCTAGGGCCCAGTTGCTAATTTATAAGGAGAAAAATGAACGTAAGGAATCTGATATATTGAGACTAATAACAACTTATGGTCGGAATGTCAATTTACTAAGGAATGTGGTTAGTAAACATTGGAATATTTTGATGAGGAATTGGGACAGATTTTGCCAGAACATTGTCAGTTTTCCTTTCGCAGAGGCAAGACACTGAGATCCCATTTTTCTTATTACAAACGTCAGGGTATAAACAAGAATCCTGAGGATCAGTTAACAATCACAGGGGAGAAACTAGTGGGGTCCTTCCCATGTGGGCATTGTTCTTCATGTCAACACATTTGTAAGTCTAAGCAATTTTCGAGTCAGAATACGGATCAAGTATATGACATCAACTTTTATGCTAACTGTGGATCAGACTGGGTCATTTATTTGGCCAGCTGTGCCTGTCCTTCCCTTTATGTGGGACAGACGTCCAGACCCCTTCATTTGAGAATATCTGGACATATAAGTGACATTCGCAACAAACACATTACAAATGCTTTATATAGGCACTGTCAATTACATTCTACTGCTAGGTTCAGGTTTACTGTTATAGATAAAGTACAGGGACATAAAAAAATGTAAGAGGGGTTGGCATTCCTTACTTAATTATAAGGAAACATGATGGATTGTGAAGTTAAGTGCACTCTTCACACCAGGGCTCAATGACAAATTATAGTATATCTTTAAATCAAAGGAGATGTGACATCACAGGAAGTGAGGTTGTTTGGATATTTAAACAGTACACTTTGTATTTTGCAGTATCACTGATGAAGACTCTGTGCTGAAACTGGTTTGAAATCTGTGTTCTGCAGTAAAGATTATATCAATGTGTCTGGTCTGGTGCTGGCATTCTTTGTTGCTTGGATTCGTATTTAGCCGTTTGCACCTGCCGTACTTGCAAGCTACTGATTAGTTATCTAGTATGTAACATTTAACAGTTTGCTCTAAACATTTCTGATCTGAAATACAGAAATCCATTTTGTCATTGTACTGTCTAAAATAATTGTACTAGAGAATATCCATCCTGAACACATACTTCTTGATATTTTAATATAGGAGTAACACCTTTGGATTGAGGCCCTCTTCTGCAGGCCCTTCCATGAATCTGTGGAAAACCTCCACAAGAGGAAGCATACCACTACATGGCCTCTGCATCCCACCCATGTGCTGTTTGCCCTTTTTTAAGCCAGGTAAACCCAAAGAAAGAAATCCTCTATATACTACCAGACTGAATAGGCCCCCTCAAATGTCCAACATTATCCCCTGACTTTATTGACCATGTCTCCCAGGAGAGTGTTCCATTTTTAGCAGCCACACTCCTGTCTGTTGCCTGATGTCAGTGTTAGGGCATTTTCTCTGACTTTGCCCCAGTTTGGAAGGTAGCATGAAAGAGAGTCATTTCTCAACTTGGTCAGAAAAAGATGTGTGTTTTGAAACTGTTTCGTCTCCCAGAATGAGCCCCATTCATCATTAAGCCTTTCTCTGCAGTCTTGTATCCAGCAGTTAACACAGAGGACTAAGGCTCTGACTTGTTAAAGACCTGCTTCCTGTGCAAGGATACTGAGTTTGAATTTTTCCAGCTTCATCTGCCTATTATGTGACACTTAACCAGACAATGCTCTGGGGCAATTGGGAATTTGGGCTAGTCTCAATGATCTCTTGTATCTATTGTCAAGTAACTATCTATGAATCTATTAGGACAGGCTCAGATTACTTCTCAGAAATAATGACACTGTTTGTCCTTCAGAATGAGGCCAGAAGTTGTAGTTCTGTCTTTTGGATATGAAGAAGATGAACAGACTTTTTCCGATCCTGTATTTATTTATTTCTATTTGTTGACTGGGAAGATCTGACTGGGCAAAAAAAAAACTTTTCAACAGAGGCTATAAGAGAAAAACTCCACAAGAATTATGCACACCATTGGTTTCAGATAGAGTATCTGTTATATCATCTTCAGAATGGTAACCCTTCTGCCATAGGATACATGGATGGTGTTTCTTTAAAATGTGGAAGGCTTCTGACATTTTAATGTCTGGAGTCTACACAGGAGGTTCCTTTTCATTTGATCTGCATGTAAACCTTCTTCAGTACAGAGGGTTGCCATTTAGTATTTTTTCTGCACCCTTTATTATTTACCAAGGTGCTAACCAGTATGATGTACTGTTGGAGAAGAATGTCATCTAGTGACTCCCTTGATTGAAGGCTTGGTAGTGTAAAAGGAATTGTGTATGTCTAGGGTTGCATTATCTGTAGGGGGTGTCCTCATTGATCTCATTTTAGAGAATTGCCTTCATAATAGGCAGGGAGTTGGAAAGTGTCAGTAACGTCTATACATGAAAAGGGCCCTGGGCAGTCCTTAGGCAGCATGGATGATGACACAGCAGAAGATCCAAGTTCAGACCTTTCTGTACTTTCTGGCTTTGGTGGTGACAGTGCTATTCAGGGTACCTTTTGTGCTCCTGAAAATGCAGATTTTGCACCGGGAAGTGAGGTTTTAGTGGCTGCAGAGCTGCTGCTTACTCATCAGTCTTAATGTCAGGTTGTCAGAACATTGTCCTTCTGGGCAGCTGGCAAGCGTTTTGACTTCAGTTGTGTCTTTTTCCAAAACTGCTGAATTATCTGAATAACCCATTTGTAAGTCTTTCCTGAAAGGGTTCCTGTACTTGAAACCACTTCAGTATGTTCTTTCTGTTGTGAGAGACTTGAATTTCATGACTGAAAAAAATAAGGATATTGACACATTTAAACTAGTTGCTTCACTGAGAGCAAAAGTTTCCCACCTGAAAAAGAAAACAACTTTTAGTTGCAATATCCGTAGCAAGCATGATTTCTTAATTCTTAGCCAAGACATGGACTGATCTTTTCATGGTTTTATACAACAATAGAGTGGCTAGGTGAAACAAGTCATCTTCATGCCTGAAAAGATTTTGGTTGTCTCAAATAGCTTGTACTGTTGCATCAGTCTGTCTTGAAACAAGTAAACAGCAGTGAAAGACTTCAACACACTATTAATGCGCACAGCTTTTGTTTTAAAGCTCTCTCTGACTGCCAGCCATCAGCCCTCTCGTGATCAGTTTTGCCATTTGTTCTTCTGACAGTGGGAGACAGTTAGATGAGGCCATCATCCAGTCAGCTGTCAGGGTTCTTTCTGATTTTAGGAATTAAATGCTTCCCCGCTACTGCTATCACGTCAGCTCACATATGTGAGGGCTTGCCTGTGCCTTTTTTCTCTAATGTGCATGCTCATGGTTTCACCTATCCTCCTCTGGAAGACTGCTGTATTACGCCAGCTTGGTAGAATCAGTCACAGGTTACCAGGTAATATGATGCTTGCGGTTCTCTCACTTCACTGTGGGAGTTAGCATTACAGTTGGCCAAATCACTTCCCTCCCTCCAGAATGGGCAAGTAAAGCCAGTCACTCCTACCCTTCTTGCTGTGCTCTTCTGGTACACAGGCTTCTAAGTGATCCCAAGGTTCAAGTCAAGGCTATCATTTTTTGTTCCCCTTCTTATTCATTATTTCAAGCTCACTCCAGTTCTGCTGCCCTGCCCATTGCTGGGTTTACCATCCTTTAATGCAAATCACAGACTATTTCAATTCTGTGGCTGGGACTGGCATGGAAGCTAAAGGTGTTCTGTAGTGGTCATGCCACTGACTGCTTTTACCAGGGGATTTATTTTTTTTTTTTATGACCTCACGTCATGATTCAACCCTCTCTCCTGTGTTTGACTTTTTTGTCCAAGGGCTACTCCCCCTCTGTGGACCACACCTGCCCATAGGGAATGGCTAGATGAATGCTCTCACATCCAAGTTGCTAATTGAATCCAGGTCCCTTGGGTCATAGTAAGAGCGTATCTCAGTCACCAAGCTGTCCACTTCAGGTAATGTGTAAAGAGAGAACTAAGGTCATCAGAAAAATTAATTTCTTCCATTCATGAAGGTTAAAGTAGGCCTACTTTCCATTGCTGTTTTTGTGGCACATCTTCAGTAGTCTGTTTGCTTAAATAGTATTCCTAGACATCTGGAACTGGAAAGGAAGGAGTTGTGTAAACTGGGGGGGGTAAGTACTCAGCTTCAGCTTTAACTGATATAATTTTTAGCTAAGTTTGACTTTTTTACATTATTTATGTATTTTATTTATTCCTTCATACATACATTTGTGACCAGATTAGTACATTGGGCCTAGAGACTCTTCAGGCGTAACCTGGATGTAATAGGTGCATTTACATTGACAATATTTTAGGTTGATATACTGAACATGTTAAGTCCCCATTACAGTCACATTTGGGCAGTGCAGTAGTGCAACAGTTAGCCTTGTCGCCTCACAGCAAGACAATCTCTGCTTAGATTCTCAGCTGGGGTGCCTTCTGTGTGGAGTCTGCATGTCCTTCCTGCATTCCCTTGGATTTCCTTCGGGTGGTCTGGTTTCTTCCCACATTCCAAAGACATGCATCTGGAGCATTTCTCCCTGGGCCTCAGCTGAAAATGGGTTTATTCCCAGTCGTCTTTCCCGATAAATGTAAAAATAAATAAATAAAGTTTGTGTGCATGGTAGCATAAAATAGGTAAAAATGCTGTGATAAGTGCAGCATAAGTACATACATTTATATACCATATACAGATGACACTTCTGTTTTCAATATAGTAAGGAATCATCTAGCACTAAGTTAGGCCTAAGATACATATGCTGGTATTATAGTAGAATGGGTAGTAGATTGATGAGAAGTAGTGTCAAATTAGCAGGAAGAAAGGAACTTGGTAGGTAAAGTCAAGTGTATACTGAAGGTGAGAAAAATGCTAGGGCAGGATAATAATTATAATAGACCTAAGTAAACAAATTATGTAGTTAACAGAGTAAATAATTATGATAAAGAAATGAGAAAATAAAATATGTTGTTGCGGGTTTGGTTAGAAAAGGGAGAAGCTAAGTGACATCAAGAAGGGGTAGAGTTGTCAAAGAAATGGCATTAGTAGTCTTTTTTGCCATGCTTTTTGAGAGCTTTCCTAAAAGTGTTGCATTTAGTGTCAGTTAAGTTTTGAGAAATTTTGTTCCAGTGCTACCTTATCAAATGCTGTTTCTGTTATAGCTAGTGTTTGAGGTGTTCATACAAGTAGGCAGTCATGTGTTCCTGAGATCCTAGTTTGAATGTCAGACATGCAGGCCTAGTCTAAGAGACAGGCAGTAGCATTCATCCGAGTAACTTATAGGTAAAGACATTTAGTAGGAATGCAGCTTTTTTTCCACTGGTAACCAGTTGCAATTTGGCTATGGTAAGACAATGGTGCTCATGTGATAGGCTAAGTTACGTTGAGCATAAGATTCTGCTTTACTCTCTTTGAAGATGCATGTTTTATTGAGAGTGCAGGACAGTTCCTTGCTTTTTTTGTTAAGAGGTGGTATATTTTTTATACAACTTTTAAGTTGGCTGAACACATTTTGTGTTACTGTTTCAACATGTGGTGTATAAGATAGTTTGTTCTGATATTATGCTGTGGTATCTCTATGAAATAACCAAAAGTAATTCTGTCTGAGTAGGGTCTAAGTTTTTTTAGTGGTAATGTTATAGTCAGTCTGAGCCAAATAGCATAGTCGTGGATTTTTTAGTACTTGGAGTGAGTTTATTGTTACACTTGCTCAAGTTATTTTGTAAGGCATCTGTTATTTCAGTTTGAGAATAATTTAAGAACTTGGCTTACAGTTCAGATTTCTGTTTGATGTTATTTTATAGCTGCTTACAACTTTGTTTTGTTTTCATTTCATTTTCATGTACTGTTTTGTCTTAGTTTCATGTACTATTGTCTTTGATTATTTGATTATAATGTAATTTAAAACAATGAAGACTTTCTAGATTTAATTCTTGGCACATTCTTTACAAGATTTGCAAATACATTTAAGGTATGCTAATTTATATTTACTTTGTTTCCTCAATTAATTATTGAAAACACATTGGTTTTAACCACTGAACCACATACTGATCAGCATTCATTGCATTCAATTTGACAAATATTCTTTTATATAGAACGGTGATGAGTGCTATAGCAAGATCAAGGTAAGCAGCATTCATTTCAGGCATTGTTTTCAAAGGATGCAACAGGATTAAAAAAAAATAATAAGATTTCATTGTAACTGTGATGCCCACCACTGCTGCCAGTATTTGACAGGCAACAATATGTGTTGTCCTCATGCTGGTCCTGTAATCAAGGAGCCTGAATCCTCACCATTGACACTGGAGAGGGATGTACACTTGGAATACAAATGGACACACTCAGTATTTCCAGATGTAGACCTCTCTCCATCAAGTACAATTTCCCTTAAGAGCACTCAGGGAACATACTCAGCCTGGGGTCTGGATGCCTCTATGTCTGTCTCCATCCAGATCCCCAATAAGTCTCCCCATTGGTACAGCTGCAGGGTTAGGGCCTCAGCTGAGTGTCCAAGCCAAGTATTCCAGCACCCTGTCTGTAAACTCAGTGCTTCGTGTCCCTTTCTCAAGTAGCTGACAGACACACACACACACACACACACACACACACACACACACACACACACACACACACACACACACTCTTTAAGATTTAATTTACATGCGCACACACACACACCTGGGAAAGGGTGGCACAGATTACCCACTCTACCAACTTTCCCAGACTATAAAGTAGTTATCACTACTACCATTCAGTTGCTATAAAGCTCTTAAAAGGGTATCCAATTAATACTGTGCAATATTAATACTAATACAAATGGTAGTAGTTCACCAAGATGGCCAGGCCTTTGGGAGTAGCCCACACCAAATAAATATAGGTAATGTCAAAGGTTAGGTACTCTCTACAATAACCAGCCATGATAAAAGTATTAAATATATTTAATAGATAACAAAAGCACACAAAAATACTGACTATATATTCACAGTAAACACGGAGTTCAAATCACAGAAAATATTGAAATCCACATTGATGGACAGACTCTTACAAATAAAGAAAAATAATCTCTAAAGTAAGCTTCACTATATTCCTGACTGAATCTAAGAGAATTTACTGTTCTCTAATAACTTACTTGGGCAAGGCAAAATGAAATACTTTAGCAGTCTTTCTAGTCTGGCTCCAAAATGAAATACTGTATATTTTGAGATTACTCCCTGTAAAATATAATATCCAAGATGACTTGCAGAATGACCTCATCTGGTTACCTGACTCTAGGTTCCCACAATATCTCCTTTTGAAGTTTGAGACAGGACTTTAGCAGACTGCTGCAAAACACGTTTCGAGTTTTTATGTCAATGCCTAGAAGCCAGAAGCATTTACAGCGCTCAACCTCTTCTTTACAAAAGCTAACAGATAATGGGTGCTCCCAGACCTACCTCCTCTCATACTCAGCACTGTGTAGTACCATGTAATGATTTAACAACTCATTTTCATTTTTCTTATTTTTTTTTAAATAAGCCAGCTGGTTAACCATTGCTGTGCCATTGTCCTCTATTAAAACATATAAAAAGAAAAAGCGCTACTCAGGAATCACGAACCAGAATTTATTACATCCAGAAACACATCAGTTTAAGCTTGCATCAATAAAAGGGTGTGCCCTAACCCACCTGGTGGCAATGATCGGGGGGGGGGGGGGTTTGGACGATCAGCCCACTGACTAATGTCCCCCTGATGTGTCTGATAGTATGGGTCCCAAAAGAGTCAAAATGCTGGAGAAGAGGAGAGAGAGGTTGGGGTGTGCTGATGGTGACGTCGGTGGTAATAATAATCAGCACAATAACATCCAGAATAACAACTACAGCTCCCCCAGGTAGGGTTTTCGGCGGAAACTAGCGTCTGCATTCGAGGTATCGGAAGTAATCGTGGATGAACTTTCTGTGTTCAGAAATGCAGGTACTGTGAATGTTTTTGTATACAAAGGTTTTAAGATCTTTAACTACACTGCGCTAACTATTACTGAGGTCGTGGGCTCTGTTTTACAAAAGGGTTTAAAGTTTGTACCTTCTAGGCAACCCTTGGTAGTGGACTTGGTCACGGAGCTGAAACTATTCACTAGGAAGTTGAATTTGCCCTGCATTTTGCCACCAGGCAGTGACAATATCCCTACTTTGAAAATATCTACTGTCTTCAACCCACCACTTTTATTGAGTATTGATGTATTTGAACATTTGGGTGAAAACAGCATCAGGGAGTGGTGCTGTAACAATGGTAAGTCCAAATTTTATAACTTGGACCAAGCAGAGAGACATGCACTGTTTTCTCTGGCTAAGGACAACAGCATTTGTATCATGAACCCTGACAAAAGGGGTTGATGTTGTTATCATGGACAAAAACTTGCATTCTTCCAAGATGTTTGAATATCTATACAGTGGAGCATTTTTTTTGAGTCTTTCTCAACAAGATAAATATTACTTACCATGCCATCCATTTGGCCCTAGAAGATATGTTTATTACATTCAACATTCCATCTCACCTTAGGGAGTACCTTTATGTTTCTAAACCTAGAACTCCTGGTATTTTTGGTATCCCAAGGTGCGTAAGTCTGTGAACAACCCACCACTTAGATGTATTGTTGCCTCCAGAGGTTCGAAGACAGAGCCTTTGGCTAAATATGTTGATTACAGACTTAAATCTTTCTCTATGGACAAACCCCACATTCTCAAGTATTCTTGGCATTTTTTTGGAAGTACTTTGTTCAGTACCCTATGATGATGCGGCCCTTTTGGTTACTATTGACATAAAAGGCTTGTACTCTGTCATTCATCATGGGGAGGGTATGGAGTTATTCCATTATGCTATGGACAAAGGGACCCATTTGCCTAATAATGATGTGTTACTGTTATTGCAATGCATGGAATTAGTTCTTACCAATAACTTTGATGACGAATACTTTAAGCAGCATGGGGGGGGGGGTTGCCATGGGTGCAGCTTCTGCCCCCATCTTTGCAAACATGGTGTTGTGGTCTTGGGAAACAACCAAAGTATTTAATTCATCCTATAATGCCTATTTAAAATTGTATTTGAGGTATTTGGATGATATTTTTATTTTGTGGAGTGGTGGTGTTGAATTATTGGACATGTTCATTCAGATGTTCATCGTGTTACCCTGCTTCAGTCATCACACTTGGGTTATCCTGTCATTAAGTGGTCCCGCAGTCGGATGGATTTCCAAAGTCTTGGTCCGACGTATGTTGCTGTCGCCTCATCCCTGACATCAGTGTGCCAGGGATACATATATTGCAACCGACGCCATTTTTTCCAGTCTTTCTTGCCGCGCGGTGCCTGAAGCAGAAGCAGTTCGCAAGTGCCGGTCGGCCGATTCCTGAGATTTTCGAATTCGAATTTCAGACCGAAGTCTTCTATAAAGCTAAGTACCCCGTTGGGGAAACTTTTCTTGCCTCAGACCGATGTCAGAAAAAGTTAACAATTGTATTTCTTGTGGGAAGCAAATACCTCATAAGGATTTTCATTCTTATTGCATACCTTGCCTAGGCCCTGATCACAACGTCACTTCTTGTCGTTTTTATGCTAGATTTAATAAACGTACTATTAAAAGACAATTTGATTTTGCACGACACTTTTTTGGTAGAAAATTTAACTATAACATGCCGTCGGAGCTACCGACTACCGGCGTGCACAAAAAGCGCAGGGACAAGAACCGACAGCCCAGGCCTAAGCCCGATTCCGAGGCCTCGGTTGATCCGGTCTCCGGTTATCAGTGAGGCTCCGACGCAGCCTCTGACTACCGCAGTTCTGGAATCGGAGACTGCTGCAGATATTTTGACGGAATGTACTAAGCCGACGCAGCTTTTTACTTCAGGCCCTACCGACGATTTACCTTCCAAGGACGTCGGTACTTCTGAAACGCCATTGGTTTCTGAAGGCGTTTTCAGACCGACTCTTACAGTCAAAACGTTTTCCCAGTCGAAGACTCCTAAATCGAAAAAGCCTTCACTTCAGTCTCCTGTTCAAGGCCCTATGCCTAAGAAACAGATGCTCAAAATGGCTGAAGATTTGATTTCTCTTATCAGGGGTTCACAGCCTCCTCCTGACAAAAGGCCTAGACAAGAGGAAGATTCTGCTACCTCTGAACAACTGTCTGTTTCTTCGGATTCCTCTGAGGACCAAGACTATTCCTTCTCTCCTTATGAAGATTCTGATGCTGAGGAATCTATACCTTCAGCTTCCCCTCCAGAAGATTACTCTTTTGGGGAAACTTTACACACTATGAGGGAACATTTTCACTGGGAAGGTCAGGATTGCTCTGATTCCAAGAAAAGGCTGAGAGAGTTTCTTTTACTCCCCCAACACAGACCTCTAGCCATCCCTCCTGTTTTGGACATTGTGGATGATGTCTACTTAGAATCCAGTTTCAACCCTGACTCTCTACCTCCTGCCCCGGCCAAGCCTGACAGATACTACAGAGTACCTGATTCCCACAAATTCCTTTACAAAAGCCCAGTAGCTGACCCAGAGACGATCTCCCAGGGTCCCAAGGGGGCTAAGGCTTCCATGGCTAAAAATCCAGTACCTTCTGAAAGGGATTCAAGAGCACTAGACAGATGGGGGAAAAAGGTTTACACCTCAGCCACTTTAGCTATGAGAGCACTAAACTGTCAATTTCATATGCTTAAGTATCAGCAATTTCTGATCTCTCAGTTAAAACAAAAGATAACCACCTTACCTCAACAATCTGAAATGAAAGAAGTACTGGATGTGTTGCACGCCACCGAGCAGGTGGGCAAGCATACCTTACAATGTGGGTTTGATTCTTTAGAGGCCTCCTGCAGAGCAGCTGTCACTGGATCAGTTATACGTAGGCATGCCTGGTTAAAAGAACAAAGTCTGCCGGATCATGTTAAAGCAAAACTATTAGATGCTCCCTTACAGCAGGATGTTCTTTTTGGTGTTAAAGCAGAAGTTTAAAAAAAAATGGAAGATAAGGCGAAATCAATGCAGACAGTCAAAGATTTTCTACAAGTACAACCCCCTCGCTTCAGCAGAAACTGGCCAACAAAAAATTGGTCCTTTCCAATCACTGACAGGCCTCAGAGGGGTAAATACAGGAGCCCAAGGGGCAGAGAACAACCACAAGCTCAGTATAAGCCTCGCCAATGGGGCACTCCAACCCAGACGGGAGGAGAAGACAGGTCTCAACCCACCAGAAGGCAAACTCAGTGACTTGCACCTCAGCTGGCCAAACAAAGCTCTTTTGTCAGCCCCCTTGGGGGGAAAACTAGCACTATTTGCAGACAACTGGCACATGGTCACAAAGGACAAATGGGTCCTAGACATAATTTTACGAGGATACAGATTCCACTTTCACACCTTGCCAATAAAAAGAGGAATGCCAAACCTGCCACAAAATCAAAGGGCAGAGGCTCAAAAACTACAGCTCTCATGGCCATGAGAGCCATTCAAAGGGTACCAACTCAAGAGCAAGGCCAAGGATTTTACTCAAGACTCTTCCTAGTACCCAGGAAAGAAAATGCTTGGAGACCAATTCTGGACCTTTCAATTCTAAACACTTACTTACAAGTTCCCAAATTCAAGATGCTAACACTACAGCAGCTACTTCCCATGTTGGGCAAGGAAGCATGGCTGGTAACGTTGGACCTCAAGGAGGCATACCTGCATGTCCCTATCAGACAAAGTTGCAGAAGATACCTCCGTTTCATTGCAGGTTCAACCCATTATCAATTCTCTGCACTGCCCTTTGGCTTATCTACTGCGCCCAGAGTATTCACAAAATGCCTGGCACCAGTAATTGCATACTGCAGACAAAGAGGAATTCAGATATATCCATATCTGGATGACTGCCTCATCCAAGCAGAAAGAAAAGACATTCTCTTACAACATCTGGCTTTTGTGAAGCATCTACTAAATTGTCTGGGGTACACAGTAAACGAAAAGAAGTCAAAACTAGTACCCTCACAAAAAATGACATTCCAGGGTGCCAGCTTGGACACAACGGCCCAGAAGGCTGATCTTACACCAGACAAGCAATTACAACTGACTCAATATTTCAAGACAATGGCAACAAAGACCCAATTAACTGCAAGAAAAATTCTGCAGGCTTTGGGCTTCATGGCATCTTGCATTCTGATAATACCATTTGCAAAACTGCATATGAGGAAATTACAATGGTACCTAAAAGCGTATGGTCTCAACACAGCCACAGCTTGGACACAGTGATATCTCTCATTCCCTGCCTTCAACAGGAATTTCTATGGTGGGCACAGGCATGTCACCTCAACAAGGGTCAGCCTTTCATCTTGCCCCCACCCAGGCAAACTATCACAACAGATGCTTCAGACTATGCCTGGGGGGCACACATGGCAGGGCAATGCATTCAAGGCCTATGGACTGCAGAACAAAGAAAACTGCACATAAACCAAAAAGAGATGCTAGCTGTACAGAAAGCTCTGACAGCCTTCAAGGATCTACTACAGCCAGGACAACTTTCAATAAAGACAGACAACACCACAGTAATGTGGTACATAAACAAACAAGGGGGCGCACATTCCTACCCTCTTTGCAGGCAAGCAATAATTGTATGGAACACAGCTCTGGCCTACCAAGTCCAGTTACAGGCTCAATTCCTGCCAGGACAGAAAAACACATTGGCAGACGACCTAAGCAGAAACATCAAAGATTCCCCACGAGTGGAAGCTAGACCCACAAATATTTACAATGATAACTCAAAGATGGAGTCTACCAAATATAGACCTGTTTGCCAGTCCTCAAAACTACCAGCTGACAAAATTTTGTACAAGGACATTCCACCATCATGCTTGGAAAGTGGACGCTCTCTCCTTCAGTTGGAAAAACCTGAAGCATATGCCTTTCCTCCATTACCTCTTCTCACAAAGGTTCTTTTGAAGGTCAAAAAGGAGAAACCTCGACTGATTCTCATAGCCCCAGACTGGCCACGCCAGCACTGGTACCTGCTATTGAAGAATATGTCTCACAGCCCACCATGGATATTGCCTCAAATTCCTCATTTACTCACGCAGCAAGACAAGCAGATTCTACACAGCCAGATCAAAACCTTAAACCTGGTTGCATGGCAAATCAATTAACCATCCCACCAGCCCCTCTTTCACAGGCAGTACTGGATGTTATTCTAGAGGCCAGGTGGCCAAGCACCAGGAAGGCTTACTCGGACAAATGGAAAAGGTTTTCTGCTTGGAACCAAGCTAAAGGCCAAGACACAACTCAGCCTCATATGCCTCACATTCTGCAGTATTTAGCTGAGATGTTGCATAAAGGACTTTCCTTCTCCTCTATTAAAATCCATGCTTCAGCTATTTCAGCTCACTACGACACTAATCCACCTTTATTTTCAAATCCTCTTCTAAGGCAGTTCCTCAGAGGGGCAAAAAACATTAGACCACCTAGAAGAGCCCCTACACCAACATGGGACCTCAACTTTGTTCTGGAAAAACTAACGCTACCTCCCTTTGAACCAGCTTTTTCTGCAGACCTTCAGTTCCTATCCTGGAAGACTGTCCTGCTCCTGGCAATAACTTCTGCTAGGAGAGTCTCAGAATTACAGGCACTTATGGCAGTTGAACTTTTCCTCATTTTCCATCAAGACAGAATTTCTCTACGAACTAATCCTTCCTTCATGCCTAAGGTGATTTCCAGTGTAGCTTTAAATCAAACCATTCACCTACCCACTTTTTTCCCCAATCCACAGAACACAGGTTAGTTTGCTTTTATTTTTTGTATTACTGTATTGCCTTTCTATATTTTGAATACTGTAGTTTGTTTTCTTTACCTTGTGTTTTGCTTGCATTCTGTTTTAACAGCGTATTAAAACTTCAAAAGAGACCACAGCGCTCTCTGTTCTGAGTCGAGCAGAATTTTTTCCCGCCCTCCCACGCATTTAAGTTGTCTTGTTAAATACCACTGTCTTTCTAGTTGCCCGCCTCTTATGTTAATCTGACCATATATCTCATTTCTCTCTACTTTCACTGGCTTATGTGAGTAATCACAAAATCATCATTTTTGAAATCCCACCCCTTCAATTATTTAAATTTATTGGCCATCCTACAGTATTTCATAGTACCAAAATACAAAAGTGACCACCCCTTTCAATCAATCTTGCTGTTTTAAAAATAGTAACTCTCCACTAAACCTTAACTTTTTAAACAGGTAAAACTCAAGTTACTTACTTTCATATCTAACTTCTCTAGTGCACACTGCAGAGTGCATTCTTTTCAATCTTACCTTTAAGCATCCCTGTGACTAGCACTTTCTCTATTACCTGCTGGAAAGCACTAGGAAGCCTTAAACTCATACAAACACTGAACTCTCCTTGTTAACAAGGAGAAATTAATAGTAGGCACTAAACAGCCTATAATTGCAAAGTACCTTGCTAAGGAAACAGCTCCTATACTTTACAAAGAAAAAAAAAGCCCCAAACCAGGCATGTCCAAGGATCAGCTTCCGGTGATTTCTCCTATCCACCTGGTGAATCTGGGCATACTGGGGCAATGCAGCAATTGCCTCATGTACACAGACAACCGTCTCCTCCTACCACCCAACACTACAACCTGTGAGAGATGCACTTACATAGCCAAAATGGAAGCAAAGCTCTCTCCACCCAAGATTGTGCTAAACAATCAAGAGGAGAAGGTTAACACCCACACTACACCTCAAGCAACACATAGCCCTTCTAAACCCGCACCACCAACACCCACATATAGCAACACTAAATCCACATATGCAGAGGCCCTTAACTGTAACCTGCCCAAGCAACAAAGACCTCTGAAGCTGAAACGCAAACAAACACAAATCACAACCAGTGTGTCACATAGTTCACAACACCAGTGTGCCACCCAGCAACAGCCCCTAAGGCAAGACAATGTACCTAACACTTTAGTCATAGGTGACTCTATAGTCCGGCACACTGATGTCCCTCTCACCAGGTTGAATAAGGGGAAAATTACAGTCAGCTGCCTGTCGGGTGCCAGGATCCGCCACATAACGCATGCACTCAGGTCACTCCACAACAAGTACAAATATGACTCTGTCATTGTCCATGTTGGAGTGAATGACTTGAGACGTACCTCCCTATACTACATGAAAAGAGACATGGAAGAGCTCTCGGATCATGTGGCCCAGGCAGGTAGGACCCTAGCCCTGAGTAGCATCCTGCCTTTGCCCAGAATGATACCACAATATAAGGATAAAATGATTGACTTCAACAATTGGCTAAGCTTATGGTGTCATTCAAAGGGGATCCAGTATCTGTCTGCCTGGGATGACATGATTGACAGACCACAATGCTTTGCCATTGATGGTCTACACCTGTCGCCCCTGGGATTCAGGTTACTGGCTAAGGCTCTTGCCACCCCTATAGTGCCTTTTTTAGGCAAACTTCAAAGGACAAAACCACCACCGTAACAGGTACAAGCATGCAAAATCTGAAGGTAATGCTACTCAATGCTAGAAGTCTAAACCTCAAAATGCACTCTCTCGAGGCACTCCTAAAAATGGAGAACATTGATATCTGTGCAGTAACTGAGACCTGGTTCAAGGCTCCAGAGAGCACCCTTGCAATACCAGGCTACAACTCTTACCACACTTTTCGGCCACCAAACCAGGACCGAAACACTAAAGGTGGAGGAGTGTCTATATTCACCAAGGATATTCACACCACCAGGCTAGTTAGCCAACACAATGTGTCTGAAATTCTCCAAGTGCAACTAACACTAGGTAAGACTGCAATCCAAATTGTAGCTTGCTACAGATCCCCCACCATACCCCAAGATTCTCACTACACCTTTCTAAACATACTGGAAAATATTAAGATAGAACCAAACACCCTAATACTGGGTGATTTCAACTACCCTGCCATTAACTGGGAAAACTACTCATGTCCCAACACCTTTGCGCAACGGTTCTTGGAATTCATAAATTCCAACGCCCTGGATCAACTAATCCATAGTCCCACCAGGGCTCCAATATCCTAGACCTGGTCATTACCAACATGGGAAATCAATGCTCCATACCTATGGTCACCCCCTCGTTAGTCAGGTCTGACCATAAGCTAATCACCCTTAACATCCACATTCCCCCCCCCCCCCCCAGTAAAGAAACCACCATAAAAAAACTTCTCCAAAGCCAACTTCATGCTACTCAAGTCAGAAGTGACAAACTTCATGACACCCATGCAGACGGGAACTGAAAGTTCAACTGCTGAATCCTACACTAAGGCACTGTACGAGCACATCCACTCATGCATGAATCGTGCCATCCCAAATAGAACCAAAATGCTCTCATCCAAAAAAAGGAAGCCAATCTGGTGGTCCCCTGCCATAAACAAACTTTACAACAAAAGGAAGAAACTTTTGCAGAAAAGAGGAAAATCCCAGGATGCAAAAACTCCCTTACTAGCCTCAGTAAGAAACTGAGATGCCTCATAAAATCCTCCAAAGCTAGTTACGAAAATAAAATTGCCAAAGATTCCAAAGACAATCACAAAGCATTCTATAACTATGTCAAGAATCTAAATGGCAATGCTCAGATCTGCTCTGAGCTAAAACAGAATGGCATTAAATATACTGATCCGAAGGATATTGCCAATATCCTGGCAGATCGATTCAGTGCCAACTTCACCCCCTCTCACCCCCTAAATGGCCCATCTCAATACCGGAAGATTGCCAAATTCCAGTAATAACGGCCACACAGGTACAAAACGCACTCTCTAAAGCCAAGAATACAGCATCCATGGGACCAGATGACATCCCGGGCTGTGTACTACATGAACTACAATATGAACTGGTACCTCACCTAAGTGTCATGTTTAATCATAGCCTCACCTCAGGTTTCGTGCCCACTGAGCGGCGCAGAGCTACAGTTATCCCAATCCACAAGGGGGGATCCACCTGGGATCCCGGAAGCCACCGTCCCATCAGTCTGACAAGCCTTATCTGCAAGGCCATGGAGCGTATTATCATGGAACTTATAAACAAAGACATTGGCAACCTTCAAACACTGGACCCCACCCAGTTTGGGTTTGTGAAGGGCCGATCTTGTCTCCTGAGCCTGATTGACTTCTTTGAATCAGTCTCCAGAGCCATGGACAAGGGTAAGGTGGTCCACACAGCCTGTCTAGACCTTGCCAAGGCCTTTGACACCATCCTCCACTCTGGAATCATAGATAAACTTACTAAGTTGGGCATTAATCCCTATGTCACCCAATGGGTTGCTAAATGGCTTACTGATAGAACCCACACTGTAAAAGTAGCCGACTCCAAATCCAGCTCCAGACAGGTGACAAGTGGAGTACCTCAGGGTTCAGTCCTGGGGCCGCTCTTGTTTGGCATCTACTTCTCTAAAGTACAGGTCAACACTAAGGGACTCTGGCTAACAAAGTTTGCAGATGACTGCAAACTGGGAGCCATTATTGAATCCCCAAATGATGTGGATACTCTACAAAAGGGCCTTACAGAAACAGATGCTTGGTGCCAGAGCCATGGGCTCAAGCTCAATGCCAAGAAATGTATTGTTATCCCCTTTGGGAAAAAACATGTATCCATGAATTACCATATAGGTTGGCAGTACACTAAACACAGAAAGTGTGATAAGAGACTTAGGGAAACAAGTGGACAGTGGTCTCACCTTCGATAACCACATCACCACAACAGTCAGGAAATCCTTCTATGTGGCACACCTCATCACGAAGGGCTTTTCATCCAGAAAAAAGGAGGTCATTGTCCCACTGTACTCATCCCTCATTAGACCCATTATAGAATACAACGCCCCATTTGGTATGTACCTCTCAAGACATCTGCAACAACTGGAAAGGCCTCAGAAATACCTCACTAAAAGAATCACAGGCCTAAAGCAGATGCCCTACGCTGACCGCCTTAAAAAACTCCAGCTATACTCTGTCGCATATCGTCTACTCAGAGGCGATCTCTGCTTAACATACAAGGCCATGTCAAACCCAGAGCTGCTGGACATGCTACACCTAAAGAAATCCCAATCCCTCAGAGCTACACGCTCCAGGGATCTAAACCTTGTCATCACAGTAAACAAAACATGCTGGAGGGATAGGTTCCTGACCCAGAGACTCCCCAGACTCTGGAATAGATTGCCCATACATGTCAAGCAGAGTGCCTCTTTGGACCTCTTCAAGAGGAACCTTGACGATTGGATGGGAGAAATGAAATTCACCCCAGGGATCACGTCAGTCGCCCTGCTAGACATAGGTCCAGGAAAGTAAATAATGTGGGAAGAAATAGCCAGGGAATTGTTATGGCTAGGCTTGTATAGGCCCTAGGGCTGATAGCCTAGTACCAACCTATGAACCTATGAACCAAAGGTGAGAGACTCCTGCATTCCTTGGACATTCACAGGCAACTTCGTTACTACTTGGATAAAACTAAGGCTTTCAGAAAAACTGACCAGCTCTTTGTTTCCTATGCTGCAGTTTCTCAAGGGAGGGCCATATCCAAGCAAACCATTTCTAAATGGATAGGCCATTGCATACGATTCTGCTATACCTATCATGGGAAACCAGTTCCTCCTACCATTAGTCCCCACTCTACCAGGGCAACAGCTACATCTACTGCCTTTCTCAGGGGGGTTCCTACCAAGGAAATTTTAGAAGCTGCAACTTGGAGTTGTGTACACACCTTCACCAAACACTATCACTTACCTCTTTTTTCTAAGCCCAGGGCAGGCTTCGCCACTGCAGTTCTGCAGGGCCTCATTGCCTCCACTAACCCTCTATGATGCCTCCACCCAGCCTTAGCTTTGGGAATCAACCCAAGTGTGATGACTGCAGCAGGGTAACACGATGAACATAGTACAGTTTTGTACCTACCATAAATGTAGATGTTCGAGTGTTCACCCTGCTGCAGTCCAGGTTACCCTCCCTCCAACCCCTCTGATCTACTGGCTAAATCTTTGCTATGCCTTTCTGATGTATTTGCTTATAGCTGAAGGGATTTTGTGTTTGTACAGTGTTCACACCTTTTGCTACTAATTTGGATCACCTTTTTGGGGGCACCTGACATCTGGGGCAAGAAAAACTGAAGAAAATGGCGTCGGTTGCAATATATGTACCCCTGGCGCACTGACGTCAGGGATGAGGCGACAGCAACCGACGTCGGACCAAGACTTTGGAAATCCGTCTGACTGCAGGACCGCCTGACGACAGGATAACCCAAGTGTGATGACTGCAGCAGGGTGAACACTCAAACATCTACATTTATGGTAGGTACAAAACTGTACTTTCTTGCATGGTGCTACTGATTATTTGGAATTCACTTGCCAACATCATTTTTCAGAGATTAGTTTTCCTGATATTCTGTTAAGCAAGGATTCCATTAACATTTGCTTTTTGTCCAGTATTTTAGGAAACCCACTATTCCAATTCAATGGAACTTAAAGGGCAACTCTGTCAGACTCAGCTGCTTGGTTTCTAATGATGCTCATTTCTATGATGAGGTTAATAAGATGAAACATATGTTCCTCGAAAGGGGTTACCATGAGGATTTATTTGATACATTGGCACAATATGTAATCTGTTCCAGGCACACTAGATATAGACCTATTTTGTGCCCTTGTGGTGGTACTAACAATGATGATGTGACACCAGCTCCCTCTGTTTCATCTAACGACCTTTCAAGATCCTTGGTTTTACCTTATGGTAAAGGTATTGATACCTTGAAAGCAGACATTGTACAACATTGTTCTACCATATTTTTCTGCATGGGTCTTACTGGTAAATTGGGGACTTTAGGACTGCGGTGGTGGTGCTGCGGTAGTGTTGTTGCCTCACAGTAAGATGTTGTTCTGTTTGATTCTCAGCTAGAGCGTCTTCTGTGTGGAGACTTGCATGAATGGGAGTACCTTCGTTGAAGGTTGTGTGTCAGGGCCAGCAACTCGGCATGTAAAAATCTACTGCCAATCATTAGCGGACCGGAGTTCCGCCGTGGCAACCCCTAACAGGGAAAAGCCGAAAGACACAACAACCCACATTTGTATTCAAGAATAGTAGAAATATGAAAAATATCTTTGAATGGCAAGAGGCCTTTGATGAGAGGTTTATAAATCAGTGGGGTATAAAGAAGTGTGGTTCCTGTAAACAATGCAGGTTAATTCTTGATGGCTCCAGTATACACATTCATGGTTATCCACACATTATTCCTGTGAAGGGTTGACATAACTGTAACTCTAGGGGAGTGGTGTATGTAGCTGTATGTGTGTCTTGCTCATCATTTTATGTTGGCAAGACTGTTGGGCCGTTAAAGACTCAAATTTATCAACACACACACGCTATTTGTAAGTCCATTCACACTAATGCTTTGTTCAAGCGTACCTTAGTTTGCAAGGATTTAAAAAAAATGTTTCTTTTTCTATCCTTGAACAGATAGAACAAGAACCGGTGGGGGGGGGAGGTGATTGGGAAAACCTGCTTGAAAAAAGGGAATTCCATTGGCAAATCTTACTGAACTGCACTTATCCACCTGGTATCAGTGATGTAATTTCTTTAAAACCTGTTTTAAAAGGCAAATCTTTATGTATTAGTTAATCTTGTTTTTTAACTTTATGTACTCTCCTAGTGATATTATGTATCGTTTGTTTTTTTCTTTTACCATAAGTCGTGTTTACATGTGTATTTTGGAATGTTGGCAGCTTTATGATTTTAATTGTAGTAATTTTAACAATGGTGTATTTTACTTTAAGGAAAAAAGGAGGCGTGTTTTTGGCGCCTTTTTTTTTTTTTTTTTTTTTTTTTTAAATAGTTGTACTTAAAGCATTGTTTTCTTTTGGTTTTATTTAGTTTCTGTAGAAGTTCCTTACCAGAGTGAACAAAAGTGCTTAAACGGATGTGTTTTTGGATGTAATAAATTCTGGTTCGTGATTCCCAAGTAGAGTTTTTTCTTTTTATTTGTTTTATAGTACGCTGCTAGTCCGTTGTTTTGTTTATACGTTTTTCTTTATTAAAACATGTACATTTAATTCAGATACCATAATACATGTACATTTCTCTTCATTTCAGCAGGGTGTACTGTCAATACATTTTAACACAATTAAAACAAGCAAAGTTCACAAATACATTTTCAACACAAGCATCTGTTCAAATTGACTTGATATAAAAGTGACATGTAATTATTTATAAAATTCCAGCTAGCTGTGCTGGCGTAAGTCATACGTCCACTGCCCTGCTTCTCTCTGGCATGGCTGGCAGTACCTCCTATCATCACAATAAAAAAATCCATACTTTTCCATATGTAATAGGATCAGTTTTCTTTTGGCATCTTGCTTAAGTTCCATTCACCATGATTTATACAGAATAGAAGGCAGGCTGATTGTTCTTAAGATTGTTTGGAACTGATCTGACACTTCCCTGCCTCCTCCTTTCTGAATGGGTATCACTACAGGATTGTTGAATAGATCAGCATCATGTCCACCGTGACTTTCTTTAACATGACTGATCGGTGTATCACGGAAACAATAATGTTGTTGTATCTTTCGGCTTTTCCCAGTTAGGGGTCGCCACAGCGGAACTCCGGTCAGCTAATGATTGGCAGTAGATTTTTACATACCAGTTTGCCAGCCCTGACGCTTAACCTTCAACAAAGGTACACCCATTCATGCATGTCTCCACACAGAAGACGCTTTATCTGAGAATCGAACAGGACAACGTCTTACTGTGAGGCGACAACGCTACCGCAGCACCACAGCAACAATAATACTAATAAAAAAAAAACAGCACCCTGACATAAGAAAAAGCTGATGATATTATTTTTGTTTTCATGACTAACTTTTTATTGACTATGTCATTTAAACTATTCTTTGTTAATTTATTTGCACATTTCTTCTTTGGAAACAACAGAAATATTTCAGAATTGTCAAGCCGTCAGTTTGAAAGAACATTTAGCAAGCAGTGTAAACCTTTGATCTTTATTACAAATTGTAACAGATTGGGCTTATGTTATTTTTAAGATTGTATGATTATTGGAAAGATGTTACTTCATTTTAATTGGATATTCTTACTTTTTCTAAAAATTAATATTTTATTCTTGCATCAGATGTTCTTTTGGACAGTTGTCATTAGATTGTCAGTTTTTTTCTTAGTAAGTTAACATATGACGTAATCTAAAAGTGTATGATGACACATTTGGCCTTACAGAAACATATTTAAGCATGTACAGTTGTTAAAGAATTCAGGAAACTGGCAGGGCCCATAATTTCATATTTCACCTCTGCCATGCAAATCACAAATAACTATTATTCATAGGTGATCTCAAACATATAACCTTATGTAAAACCACATCTGTATTAGGTGATAGATTTATAGGTTCATAGGAGGTTACTAGGCTAATGGCCCTAGGGCCTTTACAAGCCTAGACATGTAAAAAAGCTTGTGTTGTTAGCAGAGCAGTTCTGTGATCAGCAGCAACTACTCCCGTCCATGAGGGACATAGGCACTATCCCTGGGGTGGATTTACGGTCACCCATCCAATTGTCAAGGTTGCACTTAAATAAGATCATTGAGGAGTGGTAGTCTCTCGGAGGTATATCTGTCTCTCCAACATGTTTTGTTAATGTCACAGGCAAGGTTGAGATCCCTGACGGGAGTAGCTCTTGTCCCATTTGATTTGCGGATGTGCAGCATTTCCATTAGGGCAGAGTCAGTGACTGCTCTGTAGGCCAGGCACAGGTTGCATCTCAGCAGCCTGTATGACACAGAGTACAATGACAGGGATTTCAGTTTTTCCATGTTAGTCACATTTTGGAGGCCCTTGATCTCGCCAGATGCTGCAGGTGTTTGGTGAGATACATACAGAAGGGAGTATTGTACTCAATTAGTGGTCTGATAAGGGTCGAGTACAGTGGAGTTATAACCTCCTTAGTCTTGGATGCGATGCCCTTATTTGTGAGATGTAGAATGCAGAAAGCTTTCCTTACCTCTGGATACATGATGATCGAAATTTAGATTGCTATCAACCTGTGTCCCCAAGTCTCACACCACTGGGTTTGAGCTTAGAGGGGTACTGTCTGTATTATAATTAGGAGGGGCTACTTTGCCAAAGGGGATAATGAGGCATTATTTTTTTGTTTAGTTGTAGTCTGTGACTTTTTGGCACCAATCATTGATCTGTGTCAACCCCTTCTGTTATATGTTTACATCACTGGAGGACTCCATGATTGTGCCCAGTTTGCAGTAATCTGCAAACTTGGTAAGCCACAGGCCATCTACATTTGCCTGGACCTCGGAGAAATAAATTCCAATCAGTAGAGAGCCCAGCAGAGATCCTTGTGGTACCCCACTGTAATTGGTCTGCTGGTGGAGGTGGATTTCCAAACTTTGACAGTGTGCATTCTGTTGGTGAGCCAGTCGGCTACCCATCTATTGACATATAGGTTCATCCCCAGCTTGGAGAGTTTCTTAATGATCCATGAGTGGGGGATTATGTCAAAAGCCTTGGCTAAATCAAGGAAGGTGGTATGTACTGTTTTGCTCTCAAATAAACTGTTAGCGCTTTCGTTTGAACAAACTATTATGTACAGTTTTATGTTTAGCTGTATAACCTGATGATTGACACTGTTTTTAGCCAATAGAAGAAATGTTAGGGTATTTAAGGTGAATGCATGTAGAATAGATTGTCCGATGAAGTTTGAAACTTGTTCAAACAAAAGCGCTAACCATTTCTTTGTTACTGGAATCATTAAATACGTGATGTTTTTATATTTCTCAACTTGTGGATGTAATGGGATCCTATCTCGCCTACATTCACAACATATGGGTTCGGAGCCGATCCATCGGCTCCGACTCGGCAACTAATACACTAGCACGAAGTCTCTCATTGGCTGGGCTACTCCCTATCCCAGGATGCACTACACCTGCTTCCCCAGATCTCGTTTGCCGCTTAACAAGCTGGACGTGGTCTCGACTTGGCTGGAGCTAAGTGGTTATTTTTACCTTATTGGTCCTTGACCTAGGGAATTTTTGTCCATATTAAACAAACAGCTGTTTTAACAGCTATTTCTTGCTATTTCTTGTTATTTCTGATTGTTTTTGTGAGTGCTTGTTTCCAGAAATTTATTTTGTTCAGTCGGGCAAGGCCCGTTTAAGTTAGAGGGCCTTTGCCCTACCTCTGAGTGCCTTTTGGTTTTTATTTACTTTGGTTAGTTGTTTTTCGGGCAAAGCCCGTTTTAATTAGAGGGCTTTGGGCCGTTTTATTGTTTCAAATTCTTGTGAGGTAAACTGTCATCAGTACTCGCGCCAGAGTGTCTCGCGCTTTTCAGTTGGCGCTTTTTGTGTGGTAGTGTTATTCTTGTGGTGATAGAATAGTATTTCCTTAGAGTTGTACTTGTTGTGGACTATATCATGTCTAAGGAACAGAAGTCAGGTTTTAAAAAATGCACTCGGTGCAAATATAAAATGTCCATTACAGACAGTCATTCAATATGTGTTTATTGTTTGGGGCCGAAACATCTGCAAGAGACTTGTAGCGTCTGTCATGCGTTCTCATCTAGAGTTCTTCAAGAACGCAAAAACAAATTAATATTGAAAGGGCTTATCAAGCCTTCCTTTGAGGAAGCCTTAGAGCTACCTGTTGCTTCCAAAAAGAAAAGATCGTCGGCTCCGACAAGTCCATCGGAGCCGACTTCTAAAAAGATAAAATTGACCTCTTCTTCTTCGGCTCCACTGACTTCGGGGTCGAAGGGTCTGCCTCGATACCTCCTACCTCGGCTCCATTGCTGTCGGAGCCGCAGGTTGGAGTATCGAGAGGTGAATCACCTCCATCGGCTCCAATGGCTTCGGAGCCGGTGGAAGTGTGCAGCTCAGACTCTTCCCCCTCGGCTCCGGAGAAGGCTCCTTCGGTGCCGATGGTGGTCCATGCTGTGGTGGAGTCGGCGCCGATAGTGTTGGAGCCACCGGAGCCGGTCCCCTTCTCTCGGAGCCGAGAGGAAAGTCTTCTCGATTGTCTACCTCCTCTAAATCATCGAGACTTTCAGATTCGGACCTGGATAGGGTTTTACAGAGGCTATTCCAATCTCCAGTGTTTACTAAATTGGTCTCGGCTCCAGCACAGTTAGCTTCGGAGCCGATCCCCCCTCCAACGGATTCGATTCCTCCTCCAACCTCCTCGGAGCCGTTGGAGTCGGTGGTGGTGGAGCAAAGCGGAGCCATACGGTCGGAGCAGAGACCCCTTCGAGGTCTCGGTTCCGACTGTGCTTCCTACCCTGTCCTCTGGTTCAGGGTTTGGTACTGCGACCTCTTCAGCCGGGCCCGAGGGGAATACTTTGGGATTGGGTGCTTCGGTGCCTAGTCTTCCTCTCAGAGCATCGGCTGCTGGAATTCCCAGTGCCATCGTGGCCTCTAGACCAGTGACCTCCTTGGATTCTGGAGGTCCGGCCTTTGAGGCCATGAGGAGCAGCTGGCCATGCCTTTGCCAGTTCAGCAAGATTCTACCTCACCGTCCCTAGATTTGGAGACTGGTGCCTCTGTTGTGTTGCAGCCCCGGCAGCGGGGCCCCAGGGCCTGAGGATACCCCCATCGGGGTTCCTTCTTCTGGGTGGCCCGTCGAAACTGCTTCGGACGAACCCCACGGAAGAAATTGTGTAAGAGGAAGCACGTAGACTCCCAAGATGAGTCGATTACATCGGATACTGACCTCGATGGCAGAAGGGTCCCCAAATCATCTTCGGATGATATCTCCTTCTCAGATATCTTGGAGATTCTGAGACAGAGAGGTGACTGGCAAGCCAAAACCCCTTCAGCTGAGGAGTCAGTCTTCCTCAAGGCCTTTGGGGCCCAGCCTTCCGCCTCCTGAGTGTCTCCGCCCTTGATGAACTCCTTGATTTGGTTTCTCGAAGGGTGTGGGAACACCCTGATTCTGTGGAACCGGTGCCTGCGAGGCCCAATAAATTTTGTCAGCCCCCAGAAGGAATTTCTCACAAAGGGTGTGCCTGTAGATGCTTTGGTGGTGGCTTCTGCCACACAGCAGGACGTGGCAGAGGCTTCGACGTCTATTCATCCTCCTAATAAGGATTCTAGGAGTATGGATAGATGCGGAAGCGCACCCTGTCCTCAGCGGCCTTTACCTTACGGTCGCTGAACTACTTATGTCATTTTACGAGGCTCCAAAGGGATCTTCTCAAAGAGCTAAATGACTCTCTTGTTGGTAATCTACCTGAGGCGCTGGCCCGACTGTTGGCACAGATGACTACCCTCTTTTCTATTGTTAACTTCGTCCATGAGGCTCATTTCGTATGCGGCCGAAGGCGAGTAGAGCAGAGGAACAGGCGTTGCCCTCAGGAGACAAGCCTGGTTGCGCTTGTGTTCGCTCACGGAGGCCTTCAAGTCTTCCTTCACGACGCCCCTTTTGATGGGTCATCTTTGTTTGGACCCAAGGTGAAGGACACACTAACTCGGTGCGAGCAGGAGGGCAAGACTTTGACTGCCGTTGGGGCCCGTTTTCCGCTCCTTCCAGGCCTTACCCCAAGGCTGGGAGAGGAGGGAAAATGTGGTTTAAAAATCTCAAAAGTCTTTCCCTACTCCACCCAGTGATTCCCCTCCAGAGGCGGGGAATTTTGGAAGACGCCGCCCCAGAGGTGGCAGAGGCCCCGTAACTCTGGAGACCGCGATTCCTTTCGTGGTTCTTCATACAACCAGCGTTCCTGAGTTGTTGCCCGACTGTGCAACTCCGAGCCAGTCGGGGTCGCTGCGGCGCACCCACAAGCTTGGGAATCCATAACAAGCGATCGGTGGGTGCTTCGTATTACCGGAGGATATATCATCCCCTTCAACAAACCCCCTTTCTTTAAGGGAAATCCCGGACGTACCACCCAGTCAGCGGGATCAGGCAGCATTAGAGGTTTCAAAGCTGCTAGAAAAAAGAGCCATCCAGCCTGTCCCCATCGACCAGATTGGATCAGGAACTTACTCAAAATTATTTTTGGTACCAAAAAAGACAGGGGACTTCAGGCCCATTTTGGACCTCAGTTCATTGAATCGTTTAGTAAAGAAGTCCAAATTCGAATGGTCACTCTTCAATCTATTCTTCCTTTGCTGGAAAAAGATGCATGGATGTGCTCCATAGATCTCCAGGACGCTTACTATCACATTCCCATAGCTCAAGAGTCCAGGAGACATTTACGCTTCCGCCTCGGAGCCAGTCATTTTCAATTCCGAGCACTGCCCTTTGGTCTCACCACAGCCCCCAGGGTGTTCACCAAGTGTCTGGCAGTGGTAACTGCTCACCTGAGAAGTCTGGGATTCCAGGTGTTTCCTTATCTAGACGACTGGCTCCTTACTGCCACCTCCGAGCATCTACTACTCCAAGCGCTCAGAGCCACGTTCACCTTGGGCCGTTTCTTGGGAATCACGTTCAGTTTGCAAAAATCTGTACTACAGCCATCTCAGCGTATTACTTTCATAGGCGCAGACTTAGACACAAAAGAATGCGCCTATTTACCGGCAGCAAGAATTCAGGTCTTACAAGACCAAGTCAAATCCTGTCTCCCCCTACAAAGAGCCCCGGCCCATCGGATCCTACAACTGTTGGGCTCGATGGCGTCGACCATACTTTTAGTTCCCTTGGCCAGACTTCACATGTGAATTTTACAATGGCTACTGTCGGTTCAATGGTCCTATCAGGAACTTCCCTTGAACCACTTAATCATAATCACGGAAAGTTGCCGTCGAGATCTACATTGGTGGCTTCTCCAATCAAATCTCGACCAGGGACCCTTTATACCTGAAGGTCCGGTTGGCACTGTGACTACGGACGGCTCCCAGGTAGGGTGGGGGGGGTCATTACATGGACAGGGTGGTCCAAGGCACATGGCAGATCCAGGAAACGCATTTGCATATCAATGTCCTGGAGATGAGTGGTACTATTGGTACTCCAAGCTCTCCATCACGCTCTCCCACAGGGCCCGATTACTATCCTATCCGACAACATGTCGGTGGTGTGGTACATAAACAAGCAAGGTGGAACCAGGTCTTACCCACTATGCAGAGAAGCCATGAGACTTTGGCACTGGGCGGTAGCTACCAACCGCTTTCTAATGGCAACGCACATACCGGGGAAGTCCAATGTGATTGCGGACAGATTAAGCAGGACCATTCTTTTACCCCACGAGTGGTCCCTCAACCAGAGTATAGCTGCGAAAATCTTCGACAGATGGGGTCTTCCTTGCTGCGACCTGTTTGCCAGCCCTCACAATGCGAAATGCAGAGAGTTCTTCACACTGTTTTCTTCTCAGGGACAGATTCCCAGGGACGCTCTGACTCACATTTGGCCCCCCGGTCTTCTCTACGCCTTCCCTCCGTTCCCCCTCCTACCGAGGGTGATACAGAAGGCCATTTACATGGAGAGCGAAATGATTTTGACTGCCCCGCACTGGCCTCGTCAAGTTTGGTTTCCTTTCCTACAGAGGCATGCGATAGAAGGTCCATGGTTTCTGGATCCAGTGCCAGACCTGTTGACTCATCAGTCAGGACGGCTTCATCCGTCTCTCAGGTCCCTGAAGTTGGCAGCATGGTTACTCCACTTACATCCTTAGTCGAGACAATGCTCTTCGCGGACGTGGTCCACATACTGTCTTCTTCTCATAAACCTTCCACCATCAAACTTTATTCCAGTAAATGGAAAAGGTTTGCCTTCTGGGCTCAAGAACGCGGTATAGATCCTCTCACTGCACCAGTATCGGAGGTTCTGAATTTTCTGGCCTCCCTTTTTCAGTCGGGCTCTTCAGTTTCTACCATTAAGGTTCAGTTAGCAGCGATCTCTAATTTTCATGCTTCTTTTGAACCTTCATTGATGTCTCACAAACTTTGTAAGGCTTTCCTTAAAGGGGCTTGGCTCCTTAGGCCTCCTTTATCTCAGCCTGTCCCCCCTTGGGATTTGAATATGGTTCTTGCTGCCCTAACTGCCCGTCCTTTCGAACCAGCTGCTACTTGTGATTTAAAATTTCTGTCTTGGAAAACGGACTTTTTAGTAGCCATACCATCTGCTAGGCGAGTTTCAGAACTTCAAGCTCTTTGTTCTGATCCTCCCTATTTGATTTTTCACAAGCATAGAGTTTCATTGAAATTAAACCCTGCATTTATACCCAAAGTGGCCTCCTCTTTCTGTATGCAACAAACTATAGAACTCCCTGTCTTTTTCCCAGAATTCTCCAATAACGCAGAATATACTTTGCATCAATTGGACGTACATAGACAACTGCGTTTTTATTTGAATAGAACTGCTCAAACGCGGAAATCAAATCAATTGTTTGTTTCCTTTGCAGTGAACAAATTGGGTCAACCAGTAACAAAAGCCTCCATATCTAAATGGATTAAAGATTGTATCATTTTTATTTATTCACAGGCTAACAAAGACCTTCCCTTTCCAGTCAAGGCTCATTCTACCAGGGCAATGGCTACTTCCGTAGCTTTTCACTCCAAGTTATCAATAGATGATATTTGTGCTGCGGCAACCTGGACTTCTCCGCACACTTTCATTTCTCATTACAAATTGGATGTGGTTTCTCGAGGCAGAGCTTCCTTTGGTTCCACAGTTCTCAGGAGTGTGTTCCAATGAGCCACCCGGGATGTAGGTGCTGGGACGCTGTCCCATATGTTGTGAATGTAGGAGATAGGATCCCATTACATCTTTTAGTTATGTACTTACCATAACTTCGGATGTATGGGATCCATCTCGCCTACATTCATAAGTACCCACCCTCCTTCCCCCTTCCATTCGGATTTAGAGGAGCTGTAGTCTCTTTTTTCTTGGAGATCTTTCTTGAAGAACTTTAGTTGGTTATAGTGACTACTAATTTTTCTGTGTTTGCATGGGTGTATGAAAGCGAACAAACAAGATCTGGGGAAGCAGGTGTAGTGCATCCTGGGATAGGGAGTAGCCCAGCCAATGAGAGACTTCGTGCTAGTGTATTAGTTGCCGAGCCGATGGATCGGCTCCGAACCCATATGTTGTGAATGTAGGCGAGATGGATCCCATACATCCGAAGTTATGGTAAGTACATAACTAAAAGTTTCTTTCATTGCAACATTTGAACATTGCTCCAGAGGTGCTTGGACTTCAGCCTTGTGTGTTTTCGTATCAGTTTGGTGACTTTGTGTTTTATCAGTTATGGCTTCAGGCTGTGCACGGAGACTGTTTCATTTTCTGCTTCACTTCCCATTTCACTTGGACAGAACAATGGGGAGAGTGAGGAGAGCAGTATAGGGAAATTGACTGCCTTAATTTTGCAATTTACGCATAGAGTTGATTCATTATACAATCGGATTAACACTATTAAATAGGGTTGCCACGTTTTCAAATGCCCAGAGTGGGACATTTTTAGTACAAACATCAGATTTTGCAGGGTGAAACAGCCACGGCTAGTACAAAGGCCAGGACCTCACTTTTTTGCCTAAATAAAAGCTTATTCTTGTAGCATTTTAGTTGCTCATTCTGTTTCTTATAACATTTAGGTGTTTCAGATACAGAATAACTGTTTTATGCAACTATTACATAAAATATGGGAAATATTTTTGTCCTACAATCTCAGGACATTTTTTCAGTTTTTTTGCAGGACACAACTGCCCAAAGAGGGACTGACCCTCGCAAAGTTGTGGAAACCCTACTATTAAACCTTCAGAAACCAATGAACATCTTAACCCACTAGAGGGTGTTGTTGCCTCAACAAATGACTTCCTTTCAACACCTGAATGCTTAGTTGCAGAGAATTAGCTTGCTTAACAGGATTTACCTCGGCTTGAATCACAAAATGTTCAACAAGGCTTACTTTGTGGGAACTCGAGCTTGACAAGTGAAAATATTAGAAATAACATCAATGAGAGGCCTTTTCCAACGAGAAGGGATATTCCACAGCTACCTTACCAGCTAGGAGCTGCATTTTCCTTTTCTTCAAACCAAATACAGGTCAGAGCTTCTGTGGAAGGTAAGATGACAGAGTATGATTCCAAACTTCTAAAATGTAAAAAGTTGCATTTGGAAAATGCATACGTCAGAGAATGCATTAAACTCACGATTGTTCCTAAGGGCCTATGTCTGTGGAAATTTCCATCAGGGCTCCATCAACAATTCACTCATGCACAATGAACTGTTAAATATGTTTGACAAGTTTGGGTTGAAATTTTTGGAAGTGTTATTAAAATGTAATGACAAAGACATTGACATTTTAAGTAAAGAGTTATCAGCTCTGGACATTAGCATAAGAAACGATGTCTCTTTTGACAGTTTAAATATGAATACCTGCGAATATATAACAGCATAGAGCAACATATAGAGACTTTAAAAATGGGGAAGAGTAGCAAATTAAAGAGAGACATCGACGAGTATGCTAACGGTTTGGCCTACCCTAAACCCCCCTAGTGCACAACCCAAAGGCAAGTTTTTTAATAACAAATTTTGGAATAATTGGGCTAATAACCATTACCCCACGAATACCAGTATTTTTTGGGATTCCAAAAGTACATAAGAATATTCAAAATCCCCCTCTGATTCCTCTAGCTGATGGAAGAGGTTCCATTACTTCTTCATGTGCTCAGTTCTTGGGTCATGAGTTAAAGAAAATAATAGTGAAAGAAATTCATATATGTAAAGACTCATGGAGCTTCTTAGAACAGATAAATAAAACATCTTATCACGTTTGTGACATTTTCATCCCCATAGACGTAACTGACCTTTACACAGTTATCCCACAACAAACTGGGATAGAATGGGTAAATGAAATGCTTGTAGAATACAAGGTGCCACACAGTACATTACCTCTTATTTTAGAATTGTTAGAGCTGGTTTTAACTAATAATTATGTCTCTTTTAACCATAAGTATTACTTGCAAGAGAAAGGAATAACCATGGGCTCACCGTATGGTGGAGCCTATGCAAACCAAGTTATGGCATACTGGGAAAGACAGTTTGTCTTCCAGTCAAGGTTTAATAACTATGTTAAACTATACCAAAGGTTTCAAGATGACATTTGTTTTATTTGGAAAGGAACGCAGGCTGATTTATGTGAATTTTTGTCATATATTAATAAAACTACTAGATGTTATGTGATCCTATCTCGCCTACATTCTGTACTGATGGGTTCGGAGCCGATCCTCGGCTCCGACTCGGCACGCTATGCAATAGAGCGAAGTCTCTAATTGGCTGAGCTATTCTATATCCCAGGATGCACCACCACTAATTCCCCAGATCTCATTTGCCGCTTACAAAGCAAGGACGTGGTCTCGAGCTTGGCTGAGCTAAGTACTTTCTTTATTAGGTTTTTCCTGTCAGGAATTTCTTAAACTTAACCAAAAAGCTGTTTTAACAGCTATCGTTGTGTATGAGAGAGTTTTTTTTGAAGTTTTTTGTGTTAAAATATTGTTTGTTCAGGGAAAGGTTTCCGTTTAAGTTAGAGGGGCCTTCCCCTCGTGCGTGAGTAGACTTTTTTGTGTAGTGTTTGTGAGGTGATCAAGTTCCCGTTTTTAGTTAGAGGGTTCTTGGCCCTCCTGATGTGTGACCAGTACCCTTTTGGTTAACTAATTTTTTTACTGTTAAAGCGTTTGTTGTGATTATTATGTTTTTCTAACTGTTTGGCATTATGTCAAAAGAACACAGACCCTCTGGATTTAAAAAATGCACTAGATGCAATTACAAAATGTCTATAACAGACGATCACTCCCTTTGCGTGTACTGTTTAGGACCCAAACACCTTCAGGAGTCTTGTAGTGTGTGTCACGCTTTTTCCTCTCGAGTCCTCCAAGAGAGGAAAAATAAATTGATCTTAAAAGGACTTATTAAGCCTTTTTTTGAAGAGGCCTTATCTTCCTCTTCTTCTTCCTCTAAGAAAAAGAAATCGTCGGCTCCGACCAGCCCGTCGGAACCGACCACTAAGAAATCTAGGCAGGCTTCTCCATCGGCTCCACGGACTTCGGAGCCGAGGGCGGAATGGTCTGCCTCGATGCCTCCAGCCTCGACTCCTCTGGCTTCGGAGCCGATGGCTGGAGCTTCGAGAGGCGGATCACCTTCATCGGCTCTGCTGATTTCAGAGCCGATGAGGGTTGTCCGCTCAGACTCTTCCCCTTCGGCCAAGTCCTCTTCGCACCGAGGGAAATTACAATGGAGTCTCCTTCGGCACCGATTTTGATAGAGACAATTCGGAGCCGGCCCCCTAGTCCTTCGGAACCGGTGGAGAAGTCTAGTCGGACCCATTCGATCTCCTCTCGATCCTCCAAGATGTCAGATTCGGACATCGACAGGGTGCTCCAAAGGCTGTTTCAGTCTCCAGTCTTTAAAAAGTTAGTTTCGGCACCAGCCCAGTCGGCTTCGGAGCCGATGGTCCACCCTTTAGCCTTGGTTCCTCCTCCAACAGCCTCGGCACCGTTGGAGTCGGTGCTGGTGGAGCCGATGGAGGTGTCCGGGTCGGCTCCGACCCTTACTCCTACTCCGGCCTTTGGGTCGGAGTTCGCACACGGACCTCTTCGGTCGGCCCGAGGGTGGCGCCGGGACCGATGTTTTGGTTCGAGCCTCTCTCTCGGTCGTCGGCTGCGGAGTGCCGTCTGCTGTTGTGGCTTTGGGGTCGGACCTTCCCAGGAGTCTGGGGTCCGGCCTTTAGAGCCATGAGGAGTGCTTTGGCCAAATCTTCTTTGGCTACCTCCACCATCTCCCGGCACCTTCCCTAGGCATGGAGACTGGGTCCTTTGTAGTCCCCTGTCTCAAGACAGCGGAGCCCTGGGGCCTGAGGTCACCCCATTGGGGTCCCCTCTTCCTGGAGGTCCCTCTGAAGAGACTTCAGAGGAACCCCAAGAAAAAACAGTGCAAGAGGAAGCACGCCGACTCTGACGAGTCTATCACCTCCGACACCGATCTTGATGATGCGGAAGGGTCCCCAAGTCGCCTCGGATGATGTCTCCTTTGCTGACATCCTGGAAGTCCTCAAGCAACGAGGCGGCTGGCAGACCAAACCCCTTCCTCTGACGAGTCGGTGTTCCTCAAGGCCTCGGGCTCAGCCCTCCGCCTCCTGGGTGTCTCCGCCTGATGAGCTCCTGGATTTGGTCTCTCAAGGGCGTGTGAACATCCAGATTCTGTGGAACCGGTGCCTGCTCGCCCTAACAAATTTTTGTCAGCCCGAAAGGAATTTCTCACCAAGGGTGTGGCTGTAGATGCTATGGTGGTGGCATCTGCTACCCAGCAAGATGTGGCAGAGGCTTCGACGTCCGTCCATCCCCCTAATAAGGAGTCTAGGAGCATGGACCGGTACGGGAGGCGCACCCTCTCTTCAGCGGCCTTTACATTAAGGTCTCTGAATTACCTCACGCACTTCACTAGACTTCAGAGGGATCTGATCAAGGAACTCTCAGATACCCTCTCTGGTAACCTGCCTGAGCAGTTAGCCCAGACGGTTAGCTCTCAGTTGGCTACCTTGTCGTCGATATCGAACTCGTCCATGAGGCTCATTTCGTATGCAACCGAGGGGGCGAGTAGAGTGGCGGGTACGGGTGTTGCTCTACGGAGACAAGCCTGGCTACGCCTGTGTCATTTTGCGGAGGCCTTCAAATCTTCCTTTGCCGACGCTCCCTTTGATGGGTCCTCTTTGTTCGGACCCAAGGTAAAGGACACCTTGACCCGCTGTGAACAAGAGGGTAAAACTTTGACTGCCGTAGGAGCACGGTTTTCCTCTCCCTTTCGGCCTTATCCCAAGGCTAAAAGAGGAGGGAAAATGTGGTTCCATAAATCTCAGAACAATTACCCCTCACAGCAGGATGATCCCCCCTCTAGAGGCAGAGGAGGGGGAAATGTTTCCGGAAGACGCCGTCCCAGAGGCGGCAGAGGCCCCCGCAACACTGGAGACCGCGAGTCCTTTCGTGGCTCTTCAACCTCTCAGCATCCCTGAAGGATTGCCCGACTGTGCAGCTCCGGAGTCAGTCGGGGGTCGTTTTTCGAGGCACCTAAAGGCCTGGGAGAGTATCACTCAGGACCAATGGGTGCTCCGAATTATCACCGGAGGTTACGTCATCCCCTTTTCACACCCCCCCCTCCATCCACAAAAATCCCGGACCCCCCACCCAGTCAACGGGATATTGCAGCCATCGAAATTTCAAAGCTGCTTCAAAAAGGAGTCATCCAACCGGTCCCCGTAGACCAGACCGGATTAGGGACTTACTCAAAATTCTTTTTAGTGCCAAAAAAGACTGGGGACTTGAGGCCCATTTTGGATCTCAGCAACCTGAATCGATCAGTCAAGAAGTCCAAGTTCCGGATGGTCACCTTACAATCCATTCTCCCGCTTCTGGAGAAAGGTGTTTGGATGTGCTCCATAGATCTCAAGGACGCCTACTATCACATCCTGGTAAATCAGGCGTCCAGGAGACATCTGCGCTTCAGCCTGGGAGACGGTCATTTCTAGTTCTGCGCACTGCCCTTTGGTCTCACCATAGCCCCCAGGGTGTTCATCAAATGTTTGGCGGTGGTGACTGCTCACCTGAGGAGTCTAGGATTCCAGGTGTTTCTGTATCTAGACGACTGGCTCCTAACTGCCACCTCCATGCATCTACTATTACAGAACCTAGCAGCCACTATATCTCTAGGAACCTCCCTAGGAATCACCTTCAATTGGGCAAAGTCTGTGTTGCTGCCTTCTCAGCTTATACGGTTTATCGGGGTAGACATAGACTCAAGGCAAATGCGGGTCTATCTTCCTACAGAGAGAATAGAAACATTACAATCTCAAGTCCGAGCATTGCTCCTCAAACGCCGAGCCCCAGCAAGGATGGTCTTACAACTGTTGGGTTCCATGTCGGCTACCGTTCTCCTGGTGCCCTTAGCAAGATTACACATGAGGATTCTCCAGTGGCTCCTATCGGTCCAGTGGTCGTATCAGGAGCTTTCTCTCAGTCACCGAATTATAATTACGGAGACGTGCAAACAGGACCTCCGTTGGTGGCTTACCTCGTCCAACCTGGGTCAGGGGCGACCTTTCGTTCCTCCTCCTCCAGTGGCCACTTTGACTACGGACGCCTCCCAGACGGGGTGGGGGGGGTCATTACCTGGGCAGGTCAGTTCAAGGCAAGTGGCATCCCGGCGAGACTTCCCTACACATCAACATACTGGAAATGAGAGCAGTGCTTCTGTCGCTCCAAGCACTACACTGCTACCTCCCCCAGGGTATGATTGCCATTCAGTCCGACAACATGTCAGTAGTCTGGTACCTGAACAAGCAGGGAGGGACCAGGTCCTACCCTCTTTGCAGAGAGGCCATGAGAGTATGGAATTGGGCTGTTGCAACCAATCGTTTCTTGGTAGCAACACATATTCCGGGGAGATCCAATGTGATAGCCGACAGACTGAGCAGAACCATTCTCTCCTCAAGACGAGTGGTCTCTGAACGACAGAGTAGCATCTCAGATCTTCAGAAGATGGGGAACTCCTTGTTGCGACCTCTTTGCAACCCCTCTCAACACGAAATGTCTATGGTTCTTTTCTCTTGCCCCGAGTCGGGGGAGGTTTCCCAAGGACGCCCTAGTCCAAGCTTGGCCCAACGGCTTACTGTACACCTTTCCTCCGGTTCCCCTTCTCCCCAGGGTGATCCAGAAGGCGATTCACTTGCAGTGCAAGATGATTCTAGTTGCCCCATACTGGCCTCGTCAAGTCTGGCTGCCATTTCTTCGGAAATACGCACTGGACGGCCCATGGTTCCTGGACCAGGTTCCAGATCTCTTGATCCACCAGTCGGGACAGCTTCACCAGTCCCTTCACTCACTGAAATTAACAGCTTGGCTCCTCCACTTCCAACTATAGTCAGGAACCAGGTTTTAGACTCAGAAGTTATACATATCTTGTCCTCAGCCCACAAGGATTCGACTAAAAAAATGTATAATAGTAAATGGAAGAGATTTGCCATTTGGGCCCAACTCCGGGGGTTTAGATCCCATTACTGCCCCGGTGGCGGATGTTTTGAAATTCCTAGCTTCCCTATTCAATCAAGGGTCTTCAGTCTCTACCATTAAGGTTCAATTAGCAGCTATTTCTAATTTTCATGCAAGTACAGACCCACCTTTGATGAGCAATAAGTTGTGTAAAGCCTTCATGAAAGGTGCTGGGCTGCTACGTCCTCCAGTTTCTCATCCTGCTCTACCATGGGATCTCAATTTCGTGTTAGGTGCCTTGACCTCTTCCCCCTTCGAACCGGCAGCAACTTCTGACTTGAAATTTCTTACCTGGAAGACCGCTTTTTTGGTGGCAATTACATCAGCCAGAAGAGTTTCGGAACTTCAGGCCCTATGTGTCAACCCGCCGTACTTGGTTTTTCACAAGGATAGAGTATCCCTTAGGCCCAATCCATCTTTTGTCCCAAAGTTTGTTCCAGTTTCTGTCTTCAACAGTCTTTGGAACTTCCAGTTTTCTTCCCCAATTACTCAGACAGAGCAGAATATATCTTCCATTCATTGGATGTCCACAGACAATTGCGTTTCTATTTAGATAGGACGCATCAAACACGAAAAACAGATCAGTTGTTTGTGTCCTTTTTAGACAATAAATTGGGCAAAGCCGTCACGAAGGTCACTATTGCCAAGTGGATCAGAGACTGTATTAGTCATATTTATTTTCTTTCTAATAGAGAGCTTACAACCACTGTGAAAGCTCATTCTACAAGGGCTATGGCTACTTCAATAGCATTTCATGCTAAGCTTGCCATTAGTGACATTTGTGCTGCGGCTACCTGGTCCTCTCCTCACACCTTTATTTCTCATTACAAATTGGATGTGGCATCTCGGGGGCGAGCTTCCTTCGGTTCCACAGTTCTCAGGAGTGTTTTCCAGTGAGCCACCCAGGAATCAGGTGCTAGGGACGCTGTCCCATCAGTACAGAATGTAGGCGAGATAAGATCACATAACATCTTTTAGTTATGTACTTACCATAACTTCAGATGTTTGGGATCCATCTCGCCTACATTCCTAATACCCACCCTCCTTCCCCCTGCCTTGGAGATCAGAAGAGACCGAACGGTTCGAGTTCGACCGTTTCATCTTGAAACATCTGGCAATGTTATATCAGTAGTGCATGTGTGCGGACAAACAAGATCTGGGGAATTAGTGGTGGTGCATCCTGGGATATAGAATAGCTCAGCCAATTAGAGACTTCGCTCTATTGCATAGCGTGCCGAGTCAGAGCCGAGGATCGGCTCCGAACCCATCAGTACAGAATGTAGGCGAGATGGATCCCAAACATCTGAAGTTATGGTAAGTACATAACTAAAAGTTTCTTAAAGTTTACATGGCAATATGATTCAGTCAGCATAGATTATTTAGATTTGAATTTGATGAAAGATGATGAAGGTGGCAGATATGTGTCTAAAATTCATGGAAAAGCCACATACTCTAACACTTTTCTGCATTATACAAGCTCATACCCATTTCATCCAAAAGTCTGTTATGAAATGCCAATTGGTCAGGGCTGCTCGCATGGTTACAACACATGAGTTTTTAAAAGAATGTCAGTTTCTACATGGTATTTTCCTGAAACGAGGTTACCCGGTAAAATTATTGGAAGAACTAAGTATGAAAGTTAATACCAAGATACTAAATGGTTATTTTCAACCTATTTTAGGTACCATTCCACTTATATCGGCCAATGGCGAGTATCCGGGAACTTTAAGTACTATAGAATGTAGTACCATGGTAGAATTATGCAGTGATATTATACAATAACCTCCAGACTTTCAAGAAGCCTTAACTATAACTTTTAGTCAGGACGCTAGGTTTTTAACTTCTATTTTTGAAAAAAAACTGGCCAATTCTGTTAGAGGATGCTAACATCAGGAAGCACTTGGGGGTTAAACCAGCTATTGTATACAGAAGAGGTAATCATTTGAAGGATTTATTCAAGAGCAGACAAGTTCCCTTTCATGTGAATAAACAAGGAACTTTTAGATGTGGAGCTTGCTCATGGTGTCATATGGTAAAAGTAACTGATAATATAACTATTAGAAACATCAGACATCAGATAAAAGGGAAATATTCTTGTAATTCCAGAGCAGTGGTTTATTTGGCCATGTGCGATTCATGCTCTAGTTTCTACATAGGAAAGATAGAGTGTAAGCTAAGTCAAAGAATCTATGAGGATGACTACGCCATTAGGAAAAACAATCTGAATAATGCATTGGCCAAACATATTTCTGACAACGTGAACCATAAATTTTCCTTTGTAGTAATTGATCAAGTCATTAATGATGAAAAGAAGCCTTGGGGTTTAGAGTTAGAAATAAATGAGCTAAAATGGCAAATCTGCTTTCAAGCAGATAGTTGGCCTGGCATCAGTGATCGCACTTCTATCTCTGCCATACTGAAACTAAAAGCACGTGAAAGGAAAAAGGTTTTAAAACAACAAAAATAAGGTTGTTTTGACAACTGGCAACAACATACAGTTTTATACATTAATTTATACATTCTTACACATATTTAAATATACATACATATATATTCTTTTTGAATATTAGTTGTATTAAATTGTTTTTAATGTAGTGTTGACAGATGTTCATCGTGCATACAGCTGCAGTCATTACAGATGGGGTTATCCTGCCTAGAGGCGGGTCCTCGGTCGGCCGAATTCCAAAGTCTAGGTCCGGCGTCGGTTGTCGTCGCTTCTTCCCTGACGTCAGTGCGGCAGGGGTACAAAAGAGGCAGCCGATGCCATTTTCTTCAGTCTTTCTTGCCGCGCTGTGCCCGAAGCAGAAGCAGTTCGCAAGTGCCGGTTGGCCAGCTCCTGAGATTTACGAAAGTATTTCAGCCAAAGTCTTCTTGAAAGCTAAGTACCCCGTTGGGGAAACATTTCTTGCCTCAGACCGATGTCAGACAAAGTTAATAATTGCATTTCTTGTGGGAAGCAAATACCGCATAAGGATTTCCACTCTTTCTGTATACCTTGCTTAGGCCCAGACCACGACGTCTCGGCCTGCCATTTTTGTGCTAGATTCAACAAGCGCACTATTAAGCGCCGGACGTAGTTCGCCCTTCATTATTTTGGCAAAAAATTTAATTATATCATGTCGTCGGATACTCCAACTCCAGTTTTGAGCAAAAGACGCAAAGATAAGGACCGACATCCGAGGTCCGCACCGACTACTGAGACAAAGCTTAGGCCGACTACCAGTTCTCTGGTTCTCAGCGAGGTGCCTACGCAGCCCCTGAGTACCGATGACACTTCATTACCGGTGACTACAGTACCCGAGGTCGCAGGCTCCTCGGACCCCATTCCTCCTGCAGATACCAATGCCACTCTTGGCGGGGAAACTCAGAATTTAGACAGGCCTGCCATTTCTCAAGGTGCCTTCAGGCCTTCCTCCTTCTCTATTAAAGCTTTCACTAAATCTAAAGCAGTCATGAAAACCAAAAAAACAGGGTCCTCAGACCTCCTCTCAAGGCCCCATGCCTAAAAAGCAGATGCTTAAAATGGCTGAGGATCTGATTACTCTTATCAGGGGTTCCCAACCCCCCTTGGACAAAAGACCCAGATTAGAGGAAGACTACCCTTCCTCAGATCAAGCTTCTATTACATCAGAACACTCTGAGGACCAGGATTACGCCTATTCACCTTTTGAAGACTCTGATGCTGAGGAGTCTATTCCCTCGGTCTCCCCCCCAGAGGACTACTCTTTTGGGGAAACCCTGCATACATTGAGGGAACACTTTCACTGGGAAGGCCAAGATTACTCAGATTCCAAGAAAAAGCTCAGGGAATTTCTTTTGCTCCCCCAGCATAGGCCCCTGGCTATCCCTTCTGTTTTAGATATATTGGATGATGTGTACACAGAAGCCAGCCTTAATCCAGATTCTTTACCTCCAGCTCCTGTTAAACCAGACAGGTATTACCGGGTTCCTGATTCTCACCAGTTCCTATATAAAAGCCATACTGCTGACCCAGAAACTATTTCACAGGGTCCCAAGGGAATTAAGGCCTCTACTGCTAAAAACCCATTACCTTCAGAGAGGGATTCCAGAGCTTTAGAAAGGTGGGGGAAAAAGGTGTACACCTCGGCCACTTTAACTATGAGGGCATTAAACTGTCAATTCCACATGCTAAAGTATCAACAGTTTTTGTTATCTCAGTTGAAAAGCAAAATGGCACAACCAGAACAACCAGATTTAAAAGAGTTGTAGGATTTGTTGCATGGTGCAGAGCAAGTGGGTAAACATACCTTGCAGTGTGGTTTTGATGCTTTAGAGCTGTTGTTACGGGGTCTGTTATACGTAGGCATGCTTGGCTCAAAGAGCAAACCTTACCAGATCATGTCAAGGCTAAATTATTAGATGCACCTCTTCAAAAAGATGTATTGTTTGGTGTTAAAACTGAGGAGGTACTAAAGAAAATGGAGGAAAAAGCTAAATCAATGCAAACAGTAAAGGATTTCTTGCAGGTACAACCTCCACGTTTCAGCAGAAACTGGCCTTCAAAAAATTGGTCCTTTCCAGCCAGGGACAGACCTCAAAGGGGCAGATACAGACGCCCTAGACGTAGAGGGCAACCTCAATGATCTTTCAGAGCCAGACAGTGGCAAGCACCAACCCCAAGAGGTGGAGAAGATAGATCACAGTCATTTAGAAAACAGACACAATGACTTCCCCCTACACCTGCCAAGCAAAGCTTTAATGGCAGCACCTTTGGGCGGAAAACTGGCATTATTCTCAAAAAACTGACATATTGTTACAAAAGACAAATGGATCTTGGACATTATAGACAGAGGCTACAGATTCCACTTTCACACCCTTCCAAAAATGAGAGGCATGCCAAACCTGCCACAAAATCAAAGGGCAGAGGCACAAAAACAAATTACCGCTCTCATGGACATGAAAGCGATTCAAGAGGTACCTGCAAAAGAACAAGGTCAAGGGTTTTATTCCAGACTATTCCTGGTACCAAGGAAAGACAAAGATTGGAGACCTATCTTAGACCTATCCATCCTAAACACATATCTACAGGTGCCAAAATGCAAGATGCTCAAATTACAGCAACTTCTTCCCATGCTGGGCAAGGAGTCTTGGCTGGTAACATTGAACCTCAAGGAGGCATACCTGCATGTCCCTATCAGCCAAGATTGCAGAAGATACCTCAGATTTCTTGCAGGTTCAACCCATTACCAATTCTCTGCATTGCCCTTTGGTTTATCTACTGCGCCCAGAGTGTCTACGAAATGCCTGGCATCAGTAATCGCCTTCTGCAGACTACAAGGAATACAAATCTACCCATATTTGGACGACTGCCTGATCCGGGCGGACAGCAAGGACATACTACTGCAGCACCTGGCGTTTGTAATAAAACTGTTGAACTACCTGGGATACACAGTCAACAAAAAGAAATCAAAACTAATACCCTCTCAACAAATAATTTTCCTGGGTGCCAGCTTGAATACAACCACCCAGATGGCCTACCTCACGTCAGACAAACAAGGGCAACTGTCTCAATACTTCAGCAAAATGGCAACTTTCACCAGGCTAACTGCAAGGAAAGTCCTGCAGGCTCTGGGGTTCATGGCATCTTGCATCCTACTAATCCCATGTGCAAAGCTGCATATGAGGAAACTTCAGTGGTACCTAAAAAACTTATGGTCTCAACACAGCCACAGCTTGGAAACAATTATACCACTCATTCCATGCCTTCAAAAGGAATTTTTGTGGTGGGCTCAAGCATGCCAAAGAAACACAGGTCTCCCTTTCTGTGTACCTCAAGCAACTCAAATCATCACAACAGACGCCTCAGACTACGCCTGGGGAGCACACATGACAGATCAGTGCATTCAGGGAAAATGGTCCCAAAAAGAGAAGCACCTTCATATCAACCAAAAGGAAATGCTAGCCGTGCAAAATGCCATTATGACCTTCAAAGACCTACTGCATCCAGGACAGCTATTGATAAGGACAGACAACACCACAGTGATGTGGTACATAAACAAACAGGGGGGAACTCATTCATACCCCCTGTGCAGGCAAGCCATGACCCTATGGAACACAGCACTGGAATTGCAAATTCAGCTACAGGCACAATTCCTGCCAGGGAACGAAAACACACTGGCAGACAACTTAAGCAGAAATACGACAGATCCGCACGAATGGAAGTTGCATCCTCAAGTTTTCACAAAGATAACTGAGGCATGGGGACAGCCAGACATAGATCTCTTTGCTACCCACAGAAATTACCAGTTGAAAAAATTCTGTTCAAGGACCTATCATCCACAGGCCTGGAAATTTCATTTGGACAACATTGACAGTTTATGCCTTCCCTCCTCTTCCTCTGCTGCCCAAGGGTCTATTAAAAGCCAGAGCAGAAAGGCCGCAAATGATTCTCATTGCTCCAGACTGGCCAAGACAACACTGGTATCCGCTCCTGAAGAGCCTGACACATTCCCCACCATGGATTCTACCTCTAGTCCCTCTTCTGTTGTCCGAGCACAACTACAAAACCCTTCACAGCCAGCTCAAAACCCTAAATCTAGCTGCATGGAGAATTCCTTGATTTTTCAACAGACTCTCCTCTCCAAGGAGGTGCAGGATGTCATCTTGGAGGCCAGAAGACCTTCTACTAGAAAAGCCTACTCCGCCACATGGAAACGATTTTGTGCCTGGAATCAAGAAAAGGGCCAGAATCCTTGGGTAATAAATATACCTCAAATTTTACAGTGCCTAGCTGAGATGTTAAACAGTGGACTTTCCTTCTCCTCCATCAAGATCCACGCTTCAGCCATTTCTGCACAATACAACACATATCCTCCTTTATTCTCACATCCTCTCTTAAGGCAGTTCCTCAGAGGGGCAAAACATTTAACACCCCCAAGGAAACCACCAATCCCTGCTTGGGACCTCAACTTCGTATTGGAAAAGCTGACCCTTCCTCTCTTTGAGCCAGCTTCTTCAACAGAGCTACAATACTTGTCATGGAAAACAGCCTTTCTTCTGGCTATCACCTCAGCACGCAGGGTTTCGGAGCTACAGGCCCTCATGGCTGTGCAACCATTCATCATTTTCCATCAGGACAGAGTTTCCTTACTAACCAACCCTACCTTTATGCCAAAGGTAGTATCCAGTGTAGCTTTGAATCAGACTATCCACCTACCTACCTTTTATCCAAATCCACAAAACAAAGGGGAAAGACTACTACATTCCTTGGACATTCACAGACAACTTTGTTATTATTTGGACAGGACAAAGCCATTCAGGAAATCTGAGCAACTCTTTGTGTCCTATGCTACAGGTGCTCAAGGAAAGGCCATTTCCAAACAGACAATTTCAAAATGGATAGCCCACTGCATACGCTTTTGTTACTCATTTCATGGAAAAACTGTGCCTGCATGCATCAGATCCCACTCCACCAGGGCCACAGCTACATCTGCAGCTTTCCTCAGGGGGGTTCCTACCAAGGACATTTTGGAAGCAGCCACTTGGAGTTCAGTGCACACTTTCTCCAAGCACTATCACCTTCCACTATACTCTAAATCGAGAGCGGGTTTTGCCACAGCAGTCTTGCAGGGCATCCTCGCTCCTCCTGGTTCCACTTAGTGCCTACCACCCTTACTTAGCTTTGGGATTCTTCGCATCTGTAATGACTGCAGCTGTATGCACGATGAACATAGTACAGTTTTGTACCTACCATAAATGTAGATGTTCGAGCGCTAATACAGCTGCAGTCCAGGTTATCCCCCCTCCGTCCCCTCTTAGGACAGGCCTTATGACAAACACCTTATCATACAACCTATTTGGGGTATTCTCTTATGGTGTATTTGCTTGCAACTACTGTTTTTTGATTATTCTATTTTACATGTGTGCATAATTTTATGTTCTGCCTTCCTTCTGGGGGCACCTGACATCTGGAGCAAGAAAAACTGAAGGAAATGGCTTCGGCTGCCTCTTTTGTACCCCCTGCCGCACTGACGTCAGGGAAGAAGCGACGACAACCGACGCCGGACCTAGACTTTGGAATTCGGTCGACCGAGGACCCGCCTGATGGCAGGATAACCCCATCTTTAATGACTGCAGCTGTATGAGCACTCGAACATCTACATTTATGGTAGGTACAAAACTGTACTTTTTTGGTTTATATGAGGCAACAGTTTTATGTTCAGCGGTATATCATGATGACTGACACTGTTTTTAATCAGTAGAAGCAAATGTTAGGGTATTTAAGGTGAATGCATGTAGAATAGTTTGTCTGATGAAGTTTGAAACTTGTTCAAATGGAAGCGCTAACTGTTTCTTTGTTACTGGAATCATTAAATACTTGGTGTTTTTATATTTCTCAACTTGTGGTTCCTTTCATTTCAACATTTGAAAATTGCTCCAGAGGTGCTTGGACTTCAGCCTTGTGTGTTTTCATATAATTATTTGTGGCTATAGAACACATTTAAACTATTTTAAATTATTTATTTTTGTTTAAATTGTGATTTAGGTGCCATTTTTGACAGGACTTTTTTCTTAAGTTTGTCTGTAATTCCTTGCCTAATGTGATTGATTGTATTTACACCATTTTAAATGATTTTCTCATTTAAATTATGATTTTGGCACTATTTTGTTTATGTGACATTTCTGACAGGAATTTTACTGAGTATTACTCTTAATTCCTGGTTTAAGGCTATTTGGGGTTATTTTCTGTTTGTGTCAGGCTGAAATTAGCCTTTATTTATTTGGGTGTATGTGATGTGTTTATTGTGCTTTTCTGAGCTACTGAAATTGCTGTCTTTTTTCCACAGTATAGTATTCAGTATAGATTCCCTGCAGAAATAGACTTCAGTAAATTATTCATAGTGAACTTTGTGGGCTTTGTCCATTTTGTACTGGACTGACTAAGCTATCAGTACTTTGTACTGGACTGGCTAGTTTTTGCCCCCTGTCTTGATGGATTCAAGTATGCCCCCCCCCATCTTTTACTTAAAAATATTAAAGAATAAATCAAAGAATATGTCTCAGCGTATGGTTTGTGACTCTGCAGTAGCTTTAGCTTAGCTATTATATCACTTGCCTTTTTTACCCCAAGGTCCCTTGGTATTGTTATCACAGCCCTGAAATTCACTAGATTCAGACACATTCTTCGGGACTGTACCTGCTGTAGGTATGGGTAAAGCAAAACTTTAGGTATAGGAGAAGTCAGTGGTATTGATATTATACCCCAGGGATTCTCCCACTAGTGCAGTGTATGCCAAAGAGACAGAAGACCTATCAGGTAATGGGACAGCAGTCTGACTGCTTTTTTAACCTGAAATGGTGGCTATGGCTAAATCCATTGCTCAAGCAGTTAGTTGTTTACAGGATGTATAACCGGGTTTTGTGTAATACTGACACTTTCACCTCCAGTCAGTCTGCTAATGATCCTCTTTTTGAAGGTGATCCTGTGTCTAAGGACTCTGACTTGTCTGAGTTGGATCAGTCATGCTCCTGTGATAATGAACAGGTACAGGTACCCAGACAGAAGTTTTCTTTTTTCAGATGTTGACTGGTGTTAGAGATGTGTTCATCTGGGAGCTATCTTTGGCTGTCCCTGAGATCGACAGGGTTTATGATCTCTTGGAGGATGAGGTCCCAGACATTGAGACCTTTCCTCTCTTAATCTCAGCATTGGTGGATGTCTCCAAGAATCCTGTACTTCCCATCTCTTTATTGAGGCTTATCCCAAGAAAGTGTTTAAGAAATTTAGGGTGTTCTTGGCCTTGCCTGGCCTCCAAGCCCCTTTGTCTGCAGACCCTACTTCAGTGTCCCAGGCAACTTTTGCTGATAAGAAGTCCATGTCTTCTTCTAACCCTGTCTGTCTATGTAAACTAGGCAGGTGATTAGAATCTCAGGGAAGGAAGTTGGTGCAGCCCAGCATGCTAGCTTTTAAAGAGTTTAACTGCCAGTGTTTTATTGATAAGTTTGTGTTGAGTTGGTTGTACAGTTTAGAAGAGTTTGCTGCATTGCTGTCTGCAGAGCAAAAGGTCTATGTTAAAGATATTGTCTCCAATGTTTCTCAGGTGTTGAAATATGTGTTAAAGAGTACCTTGGAGGGGCTAATACTGTTTCTAGAAATGCAGCATTATCATTGGTGATTAGGAGTTGTGCTTGGGTGCACTCCCACAATATTTCTGATTAATTAAAACCAGAGATTTTGAATGCTTCTCTTGAGTTGGATTGTGTGTTTAGTACAGCAGCTATTCATAGGTAGGTACTAGGCTATTGGCCCTAGGGCCTACACAAGCCTAGCCAAAAATGTACCCTGGCTTTCGCCACCCAAGAAAATTATTTTCCTGTGCCCCTGTCAAGCAGAATCACAGAAGTGATCCCCGGGGTGAATTTCCTATTACCCATCCAATCATCAAGATTTTTCTTGAAGAGTGCTAATGAGGAGCTCTGTTTGACATAGATAGGTAGTCTGTTCCAGAGTATGGGAAGTCTCTGGGACAGGAATCTATCCCTCCAGCATGTTCTGTTTATTGTGGTGACAAGGTTTAAGTCCATTAGAGCGTGTAGCTCGGAGGGATTGGGATTTCTTTAAGTGGTGCATGTCCAACAGCTCTGGGTTTGACATAGCTTTGTATGTTAGGCAGAGATCGCCTCTGAGTAGGCGATATGCGACGGAGTAAAGCTGGAGTTTTTTGAGACGGTCTGCATAAGGCATCTGTTTGAGGCCAGTAATCCTCTTTGTGAGGTATTTTTGCGGCCTTTCCAGTTGTTGTAGATGTCTTGTGAGGTACATACCAGAAGGGGCATTGTACTCTATAATGGGTCTAATGAATGATGAGTAGAGGGGGAACAATGACCTCTTTTTTTCTGGATGAGAAACCTTTTGTGATGAGGTGTGCCACGTAGAAGGATTTCCTGACCACTTTGGCGATGTGATTATCAAAGGAGAGACTACTGTCCACCTGTGTCCCATCTGATTCCTCCTTATCCACTGGACCAAACATTGTTATTTCTTCTTATTCCCCAGCAAATGCTCTATTCAGGGGTCATAGAAGGATCCTTTCTTCGGAAAGAATGAGAGGGTTCTACTCCAGAATTTTCTTGGTTCCCAAAAAAGAGCAGTTGTGGGGACTGGTGTTGGACCTTTCTTTTATGAATACTGTTGTCAAGATCCCCATGTTCAAGATGCTCACCCTGCAGACACTGCTTCCTTTGTTGCAGACAACTGCTTCATGGTTACTCTGGACATGAAGGATGCCTAACATCATATCTCCATTTCTCATTGCTTCAAGAGATATCTGAGATCTGCTGTGTTTGGTTTGCACTATCCGTTTTCTTTATTAGCCTTTGGGCTACCACTTCACCAAGTGTCCTGCACCAGTAGTGGCCCACTTTTGGACTCTGGGCATTTACATTTTTCTGTACATGGTAGACTTGGTGATTTGTGCAGAGTCTGTGTCCAGTGTTTGGAATCACTAGAGAAGGTCTCGGTCTTTCTCTCCTATGTAGGGTTCAAGTTGAACCTCCTAAAGTTGTGTCTGGCACCCTTACAAAGACTCATCTTTGTTGGGTGCTTGATAAACTGCAACAAGAGAATGGCCGTTCTGCCTGAAGACAAGGTCCTGTCATACCAGACAGCGTTTCTGGAATTCTCCAAGAGGAATGTCACCTTGGTAAAAGAATTCCTAAAACTTCGTGGACTGATGTCATCCATGATTCTCATTATGCCACTGGCATATCTTCACAAGAGAAAAATTCAGTGGTATGTCGGAAATTGTTGGACCCAGCACCTTAATTTCCTGGAATACCATTTGCTGGTGCTGCCCTTCATTAGATGAGAGTTAAAGTGGTGGAGAGAACAGTTGGTTATCATTTCAGGACTTCCTTTCTCACCTCCTGATTTCAGGACTTCCTTTCTCACCTCCTGTGCCAGTACAATCTGTCCAGACAGATTTGTTTGACTTTAACTGGGGAGCTGTGTCAATAGGGATGCAAGTGCAAGCCTTCTGGTGACCAAAGTATGCACAGAAGCACTTCAGTATCAAGGAGATGTTGGCAGTGATTCATGCCTTGTAAGACCATGACCACCTTTGGACTCTGGGTCCTCTTCTAGTGGTTTGGGACAACACCACAGTGATGTGATACCTCAACAAATAAGGGGGTATGAGGTCTTATCCTCTGTACCAGTTGGTAGTGATAGTCTGGGAGAAAGTTTCTCAGTGTTCTGTGACTTTTCAGAAGTCATACATACCGTTAATGCAGAACATTTTAGGAGGTAAATTAAGCAGATACTAGGCAGCGACATGTTAGTGGAAGCTCAAGGCAGTAGTGTTCCAGGATCTAGTGCAGATGTGGAGAATGGCTCAAAGAGATCTGTTTGCTTCCTTTCAAAACAGACAGCTAGAGAAATTCTGTTCCAGACATCCTTGCATCCATGCCTAGAGGACAGATGCATTTGTGTTCCCTTGGATGAGAATGTTCCTGTATGTGTTTCCACAGATTCACAAGGTGCTTCTGAACGTTCAAAGACAGGTGACACTGATCATTGTGGGTGACCCCCTACTAGCCCAGGCAGTCTTTTTTTTCTTCACGTTAATGGTATTGGCCAGGAGCAATTACCACAGAGTTCCATACACACTGGATCTGCATATATAGTCTCAGTGGTGACTGGTGCACACTGATTTTTTAGGAACATCAGTTGACAGCCTGGATGATTCAATTTTTTCTTCATTTAGGCACTTGCTTTGTGAGGATGTGCAGCAGATGTTAAAGGAGGCCAGAAAAACAGCTACTAGAAAATGTTATGTTTACGTTACAAATGGATGAGGTTTTCTAAGTGGTGCCTAAATGGAAACAGTGTGTCCTATCGAGTTTAATCTCCATTTAGTCTTGAAATGTTTGTGTGAGCTACTTCAGGATGGCTTATTGTATGCATCCATTAATGTGCATTTAGTGGCAGTTCTGCTTCTCTGACAATGGATCTTCCTCTTTCTTCTTCTCTTTTGGTAAAACAGTTCATGAAAGGTGTATTCCTATGAGATGTCCTTCTATTCATCTCTTGCAATATTCATAACATGAGGGGGTTCCCTGCCATAGGCAACCTGATGTTGGCCAGTATACAAAAGACTTCACTATGTAGGGTGCATGGTATATCACACATAGGCTGAGATCGGATGTCAGCCATAAAAGTGATGTACGCGCACACCATCCCCAGAACTTCTCAGCTTCCAGATCTGAATGCCAGATCCCAACGTACAGTCTGACTCTGAGTCAATTGTGATTCTTCTAAATTCAGATCAATGCCCTTGTGGGGAATTTTTTTTACTTTTGCTACTGTCTTTGGTTAGGGTTCATGTCATCCAAGAGGGGCAAGTACCCATGTGGACGACAAATTCCACACAAGGATAGCCACCTCCAGTGCCTCTTCTGCCTAGGCCCAAATCATGACCACAAAAACTGCCCTATTTGTCAGGTGTTTGTCCCAAAGACTTTAAGGAGTAGGTTATCCTCAATAGCTATCTGCCTTGGCAATCAGCTCTTAAAGCTGCTGTCAGAAAGTACTATGGAGTGATCCCCTGGGCTCAAAACCAAGTCAACTTTAAAGCAGAAGGCCAAAATGCTGTGCCTCTGGATACCGATGTCTCTCTGAGGTGGAGGACAGCCTGGAGACATATCCGCAAAGGCTGAGCAGACATCCTTGTTGGATGTCTGAGGGGAACCATGTCTTGTAATTACAGAAGGCCCTATGGGGATTCCGCATATCCTTGTAAGGGAAGAGGTAGATTCTGACCTGATCAAATGTAGGCGTACATCGGCCCCTCCTACCCTACATAAAAACAGAACTGCATAGGAAAAAGAAACAAAAAACAAAACATTAATTTGTCTAGTACATAAACAAGTATTAACTTTTGATCTTAGTTTTGTGCCCACTAGAAGGGCAGATGTAGTACAGACTATTATAGACGTAATAAAATATACTCTAAGGCTGAGTTTAAATTTTATTTTAAAAGACGTGTCAATGGGCATATTTAAGTATGTAAAGCCTTATAGTTATAATCCTTTATTAAATAAAAACCACAGAATGTTGTTCGTGGATCCCAAGAAAAAGTTCACTGTGCACTATGCAGCTGATGCCTTACTATTTATTTTATTTTAGTAAGGCATCAGTTGATACAGAGAGCAGTGGCACTTTAAATAGAATAACATCATTTAATTGTTTAATTACTCGGAAATTGTTTGAATGGAACCAGTATATAAGCAAGAGGAATGTCATTAATGGTTGTTCTGATGAAGTCTACAAGTTAGATGAAAGCGCTTAACCTACAGTATTTTCTGGCTGTTTTTAGCTGTTGAATATTTTATCTATTAAAGTGTTTGAACAGAATTCACAGTGCACAGTGAACTTTTTCTTGGGATCCACGAACAACATTCTGTGGTTTTTATTTAGTCGAGTGTTCGGGATTATTTTGGTGTTTTTCCTATAATCCTTTATTGGTTAATACTTTAAAAGTTTTTGAAAAGACATGTGAAACCGAAATTAGAAATGTATTGAACAAAAGTATTAGATCAACAGTATTAGATATTATAACCTAAGGGGGAGATGAAAGGAAAGCTTTGTTTGAAATGAAGAATAACAAAAACCTTAGAATTATGAAAAGTGATAATGGGGGAAGTTTGGTATTAATGAATGTTTATCAATATAACAGTTGTATGTTAGAATTATTGAATAATGACAGTGAATATAAGGAAGCTCAGTTAGGAAATATATAGAAAAGTTACAAACGAATACACTTTTTATATGATATTTTGATGAATGGATTTATTGATTTTGAGATTTATAATTTTTGTCTGACTGATAAACCTAAGATAGGGGCATTATTTGGGATCCTGAAGGTCCATAAGGACCAGAAAAATACTCCATTCAGGCCAATAGTTTCCTCACCCAACTATGTTACTGAAGGAATTTCTCTTGTGATAGTTTCTGTCTTAAACCCTTCAGTTCAAAAATTAAATTCTTTTGTTAAAGATTCATGGGATTTTTTTGGACAGAATGATGGAATTTTTAAGCGGTTTCACTTTTGACAACAAGAAACACATAATTTTTACTGTTGATGTTGTGTCACTATTTACGTCTATTCCCCACAACCGAGATGTTGAGTATGTTAGAAACTATTTGAATAGATTTTTCAGTATTTCTAACCAACATATTAATTAGTACTGTGACATGTTAGATGTATTACTGGACAACAACTATTTTATGTTTAATGGTAAGGCCGCGGTGGTGCAGCAGTTAGCATTGTCGCCTCATAGCAAGAGGTTCTCCCATTCGATTTTTGACTGGAGCACCTTCTGTGTGGAGTCTGCATTTCCTCCCCGCGGTCGAGTGACGTTAAAGACACGCAGGTAGGTGCGAGCATGAGTGGGTGTGCCTTCTTTGAAGGTTGGGCGTCGGGCTGGCAACTCGGCACCTTAAAAATCCACTGCCGATCATTAGCGGACCGGGGTTCCACTGTGGCAACCCCTAACAGGGAAAATCCGAAAGACATTACTTTTTTTTATTTTAAGCAACTAAAAGGGGTTGCTATGGGTTCACCAGCAGCCCCTTCTTTTGCCAATACTGTTATGGTTTTACAAGGTATGTTTGGTATATTTAAAGTTTGTTATTATAAAAGGTTTGTGGACAATTTATTTTTTATTATAGAGGGTGACCATGTGACAGTTAAACATTTTGTAGATAAAATGAATCATAAGTCAGAGTTTTTTAAATTTACATGGGGAGATAATGGTAGTAGTGTCAACTTTTTGGACGTCCACTTAGAATGGAAGGTTGCAACTAACACATTTGAAAGTAAAATACATAGGAAAGATACTTTCACTAATAGTTATTTACACAGTAAAAGTAACCATCCAGGGTTTATAAAAAAAAGAATATACCAAAGACACAGCTTATTAGAGCTAGTAGAATGACTAGTGATGATACAGTGGTGAAAGATGAATTCAAGTTCATTTGTGAGATGTTTGCAAAAAGTGGGTACGATGAGAACTATTTATACCAGCTAGCTGAAGATATTTTTCAGAAAAAACAGGAAATGTAGCCAACTATTCTTAAACATCCTTTTAAAAGCAATGGGACCGTTAGAGAAAACAATAATAGGTTGGTGTGTAATTTGGAGATGACAGTAGATAGTGGAAGAATAAGGGAAATTATTCAAAATAATTGGAAAATTTTGGAAGGGAATAATGAGTTGTTTAAGGCAGTAGGTAGCAAACCTAGTTTTGTATACAAAAATAAACATAATTTAAAAAAAATATTTCACAGAGATAACAGTAAATATACACCTGGAATCTTGTATACACAAAAGGTCAATGGTATGTTTAAATGTGACAACTGTAGGTATTGTAGATATGTTTTGGAAGGACATTTTATATCTGTGCAAATCTTTCCTCCTACTTTCAGGGTACCTTTACATTTTACCTGTAAAACTAGGAGAGTAGTTTACATTGGTATGTGTAGTGGGTGTTCGGCATTCTATGTGGGCATGACTACCAGGGCTCTTGAAGCCAGGAACACCATTACAGTATCAAAAAGAAGGATGATAATAATTCTTTATACAAACACTCAATAGAATGTGTAACACACAAGAAATATTTCTTCTCTATTTTGGAGCAAGGTTCCTTAGATTTAATGGGTAATGATTTTAAGAATTTTTTAGTGCAAAGGGAAACTTATTGGAAGATTAGACTTGAGGCAGATAAACTGCCTGGCCTGAATGAAGTGATTAATAGAAAATGTTTTTAAAAAAACAGGAAAGTATATGTGAATAAAGACTGAATGCATTTTTTAACTGTTTTAATGGATGTTTTGTTAATTGAATGTTGTTGTTGTGTCTTTCGGCTTTTCCTGGTTAGGGGTAGCCACAGCGGAACTCCGGTCCGCTAAGGATTGGCAGTGGATTTTTACGTGCCGAGTTGCCAACCCTGACGCACAACCTTCAACGAAGGTACGCCCATTCACGCCATGTCTCCTCACATAAGATGCTCTAGCTGAGAATCGAACGGGACAACGTCTTGCTGTGAGGCGACAACGGTACCACAGCACCACCATCGTAGATAATTAAGGGGGTTTATATGTATGTTAGTAAAATTAGTAGTTTGTAGTAACTTCTGAGGAAGTCTTAGGATGAAAGCATTTAAATAATAGGTGTACACTAAGTACATGCTTCATTATTTTATTCTTTAGACCTTTGTGCTGTTTGGACCAGTAACTTTTGCAAAAGTTTCACTATTGTAAATCAAGTTCCAGTCTCTATCCATAAGTAATATTCCCTGCTGAAAGCTTATTATGTCTCCCAAAATTTTCTAAAGCTCCATAATGGCAGTTTGTGGTGGAGTCATAATGCACATGCTATTCCCCAACCCTGCCTGTGGCCTTTTACCTCCACAAGTCTAAGATTGTCTTTTTTTCTTCTTCTGTCACTGTTGGAGCCCCATGTAGCAATCTGTATTATTACTCTCTTTTCTTTTGTCCCTAATAGCCTGCTAAATATCCATCCTGAAATTCTTTGTCAGTTTCTATCCAAATGTGTCTCCTCCAACTTTCTTTTCACACCCCTACACTTCATAATGCTTGCTATATGGGGCTGTAATCACGGCTGCACAGGTAAAAAACACACTCTCCAAAGCCAAGAACACAGCATCCATGGGACCAGACAACATCCCAGGCTGTGTTCTACACGAAATACAGAACAAACTGGCACCCCACCTAAGTACTATGTTCAGTCATAGCCTCACCTCAGGCTTTGTGCCTGCTGAATAGTGCACAGCGACGGTTATCCCACTCCACAAGAGCGGAGCCACCACGGACCCTGGGAACTACCGCCCCATTAGCCTGGCGAGCCTGGTCTGCAAGGTCATGGAACGTATTATCATGGAACTTGTAAACAAAGACATTGGTAATCTCCAAACTCTGGACCCCATCCAGTTCGGGTTTGTAAAAGGTAGATCATGTCTCCTAAACCTGATAGACTTCTTTGAAGCAGTCACCAAAGCCATAGACTAGGGTAAGGTGGTTCACACAGCCTATCTAGATCTTGCCAAGGATTTCGACACCATCCCCTACTCTGGAATTATAGATAAACTCACTAAACTAGATATAAATCCCTATGTCACAAGATGGGTTGCCAAATGACTCACTGACAGAACCCACACTGTGAAAGTAGCAGACTCCAAATCTGACTTCAGACCAGTGACAAGTGGAGTACCACAGGGTTCAGTCCTGGGTCCTGTCCTGTTTGGTATCTACTTCTCTGAAGTACAGACTAACACAGAAGGTCTTTGGCTAACTAGGTTTGCAGATAACTGCAAACTAGGAGCCATAATCGAAACTCCTAAGTGGACATCCTACAAAAAGGCCTCACTGAGACAGATGCCTGGTGTCAAAGCCATGGCCTCAAGCTCAATGCCAAAAAGTGCATTGTCATCCCCTTTGGTAAAAACTCTGTACCCATGAACTACAACATAGGGGGTAGTATACTTAACACTGAAAGTGTGATAAGAGACCTTGGGACACAGGTGGACAGTAGTCTCTCCTTTGATAATCACATTGCCACAATAGTCATGAAATCCTTCTACGTGGCACACCTCATAACAAAAGGTTTCTCATCCAGAAAAAAAGAAGTCATTGTCCCCCTCTACTCATCACTCATTAGACCCATTATAGAGTATGATGCCCCTTTTGGTATGTACCTCACAAGACATCTACAACAACTGGAAAGGCCACAGAAATACCTCACAAAGAGGATTACCGGCCTCAAACAGATGCCCTATGCAGACCATCTCAAAAAACTCCAGCTTTACTCTGTCGCATATCGCCTACTCAGAGGTGATCTCTTCCTAACATACAAAGCTATGTCAAATAAAACCACGAAAGGTGTACTGAAAGTGACCCAATAAAGCCACGGATGAAGGCAACCAGTATATGTAAAGTTTTATTAAAGAATAAATCTCACTAAAAACACTCCATCTGCATTAATGCTGTTTGAAAATCCATTTTTGTTTCATCACACTTCATCAGATGTGGGTTAGAGTGAAAGACAGCCCTTTTATATACAATCAAACATTCTGCAGTCATGTCTGGAACATCCCCCTCCTATTTGTTGGCCTGTCTCCACAGTGTATGTTGTTAGAGGTATATCCCACTACCATCTGTGATGCTGTTTGGCAAACACCAACATAAAGTCCTGCTCGCAGTGAATGAAAAACCCTTTTCATTCACTGCGAGCAGGACTTCATGTCAGTGTTTTGGTTACCAAACAGCATCACAGATGGTAGTGGGATATACCTCTAACAACATACACTGTGGAGACAGGCCAACAAACAGGAGGGGGATGTTCCAGACATGACTGCAGAATGTTTGATTGTATATAAAAGGGCTGTCTTTCACTCTAACCCACATCTGATGAAGTGTGATGAAACAAAAATGGATTTTCAAACAGCGTTAATGGAGATGGAGTGTTTTTTAGTGTGATTTATTCTTTAATAAAATGTTACATATACTGATTGCTTTCGTCCGTGGCTTTATTGGGTCGCTTTCAGTACACCTTTCATGGTTTTATTGGATTTGTTTTGTGTACTTTTGCCTGCACTTGGATTTTATTAAAGCTATGTCAAACCCAGAGCTGTTGGACATGCTCCACTTAAAGAAATCCCAATCCCTCCGAGCTACACGCTCTAGGGACCTAAACCTTGTCACCACAATAAACAGAACATGCCGGAGGGATAGATTCCTGTCCCAGATACTTCCCATACTCTGGAATAAACTACCTATCTATATCAAACAAAGCTCCTCATTATCACTCTTCAAGAAAAATCTTGATGATTGGATGGGAAATAGGAAATTCACCCCGGGGATCACTTCTGTGGCTCTGCTTGACAGTGGCACAGGAAAATAATTTTCTTGGGTGGCAAAAGCCAGGGTACCTTTTTGGCTGGGTTTGTATAGGCCCTAGGGCTGATAGCCTAGTACCTACCTATGGACCTATAATATAATTAATATGTTTTGTTTTTTTTTCTATACCTGTAAGGCCATTTCCATTCAATAATAGGGAGAGGGTAGCCATTATGATAGAAAGATATTACTTCTACCTATTATACATGACAGTTTTTGAATGTGCTTTGACAGTCTTTGGCTTACATGCACAAACTAATGTTTGGCAAGTAAATATTTTATGCTTTTGAGTCTTCTCATGACCCTTGTAACATTTTCAAGACATTTTTCTTCAGTAAAAACATTAAACAAAAAGACAGACATATTTTCAGAACCTCCCATACCCTTGGAACAAACACACAAAACCATTTATATTTTCGTTAGCTAAAACCTGTCCCTTCCAGACAGGAGCAGTTGCCCCAAATCAATGGCTGCACCCACAGGCATTACCTGATCTAAATTTAAGGTTACCTTTCCTAATGTGCTTGTCACAACCTGTGTTCCTTTCTACACTGATTGCTATCCATTATTTTCTTGTCTGTATTCTTTCCCAGATATAATTACATAAAAAGCAGCTTGCATGTGTTCAGTAAACATAAACGTTTAGCCCTAAGCAAAAGTGCAGAGACTACCTTTAAATAAACAAATCAAATTGTGCACATTTCTGTTAAGTGCATTAGAGTATTAAGGCTGGTTGGGAGACTGACAATACTTATTCACTTGTTCAGTTTTAGACTTTTATTTATTTCTCCACTGAAGTGCTTGTCACTGTGCTTTTAAATCTTACGTTTCGCTCAGCGAAGAGTGTTCTGATTTTTCATTATTAATCATTTGCTCCTGCAGACAACTCATCTCCCAGTAAAATCAGTAAGCAATGAGAAAAGCAACTATAAAAGCTTTGCAGATACATGGCAGAACTTTTGTAAATTTTACTCAGAACACAATACACAGACTTCCCTTTGGCCAGTTGCCTGCACCTACACACCTCTTGTCTACCAATGAGAGCATTTGCTAATGGAGAAAATGAGCTAATAATTTTGTAGTTGCAAGAAACTTAGTATTTCCTTGCTTTTCATTGTTTTGTCTTATTTCTCAAGCCTGCTGCTAAGTCACTGATAAGACTCCACCCCTCAAATTTAAAATACCCTTGACTGCACACTGTACAAAACTGCTTTACAATGCAAGATGCAATTTACATCATGAAATTTTTATACAAATATTAATATGATCAAAGGTATGTACTTGCAGTTACGTTTTCATTTCCTTTAGTGTCCTTCTAAACATTAATGACATAAAATTGGGTATGTACAGTACTGCTCACCTACAACTTTAAGAATGCCAAGAAAATCCCAGTCTTTCTTTGCCACTTTTTCTTGTGAAGCCATACTTTCTCATGTCTGTTCTTATATCCAGTGGGATTGATGCTTTATTTTTCCCATTTGTTCACTAATTTCAGTGTTGCTAGTCTTCTTCTTTAACATCTCCATTTCCCGACACCAATCTGTGGTTCAACTCCTAGGTACTCTAGATTTTTCTGTTTAGCTCCTTTGCTTTTTCTGTTTCTCAAACATTTCCCTTTGGAACACTGGAAAAGGTTTCACTGGAAATGTCCATTTGTGGGCTGTGTTGTCAGAAGAATGAGAAAGAGTACCCTTCTGCCTCCTGGATCAGTCTTAGTTGGATAGCCTTTTTTATTTCCTCCTTAGTCTGTTCTACATCGGAAAAGTCTTTGATCTTCAGGGAAAAAAATATTCTGAAGACAGTTGTATACAGCATCTTGAATCTCATACCTGCCTGTTGACATTCTCTGATTGCTGGGCTAAACTTGCTTCTCCCTTACCTGGTGTACAGTGAATAATCATTTTCCATAAGCACTTTGTTGTCTCCTTGTTTAAAACATTTCCTTTCAGCATCATTTTGTCAGGTTTTTTGCTGGTATGGCTGCATTTTTACTAGTATAGGGCTTGGCTGCTTTCTTATAGCCAGGTACCTTTATACAAATTAATACAGTCTGTTCCTTCCAGTTTCTCTCATACAGCAGAAATTTGCAGGCTTTCTCTGCATGCTCTGTCTTCTAACTGTACCGTTTGTTTTTTTTTAAATACAGCCTCTTACGAAGCCTAATGTTCAGCCAGCTTTTTTTTTCATTTCAACCTCTATTTTTTGCTGTTCCTCATTTCCAATATACTGTCAATTCTTTGAGTCAACTCTAATGCATTTTTTTCCCTTCCCTCAAGCATTTTCTGTTAAAATATTGGAAAGGGTTTCACTGGCACAGAGTCTCTCTGTGGTCTTTATTACCAGAAGCAGAATCTCCTTCTGTTTCATAGCTCACTTTTTGTTGGAGAAAATGTTCTATTTCCTCCTTAGCTTGTACTATATCAAAAATGATTTTGTTGCTCCAGGAAAGAATATTTTGAAGATAGCTGGGTGCAGCAGTTTGAGTCACATGCCTGCTTCTTGACATTCCCTAAATAATGTAATACATTTACTCCTCTTCTGCCTCGTGTACAGTGAGTAATCAGTCTCCACAAACACTCTGCTGTCTTCCACTTTTAGTAATTTGTCTTTCTGCCACAGGTTTGTCAGAATCAACTCCTTCTGTTGGTAGGATTGTATCTTTACTATTAAAAGTCTAGGTTGCTTTCTCATAGCCAGGTTTGGAACATAAACACAATATGCCCTTTCAATTAACTCCTGCTGTGGACTACCAGTCCATTTACTTATTTGTACTTTCATAAAATTAATACAGTTTGTTCCTTCCAGCTTCTCTGGCACAGCAGAAAATCTCAGGTTTTCCCCTACATGCTCAGTCCTCTAATTCTATTATTTTTGGAAAACATCACTTCTTGAGCAGTCTCATTCAGCCAGACTTTTATTCATTTCGACCACTAATTTTTGCAATTTGACCACCTCATCTGAGTATCTGTTTAAAGAGTCTTCCATTTTTTCAAGTTTTTTGTTATTTGAAGTTTATGTACTCCATTGGTGATTTGTTTATTTTAATCAGGTCTTTGTACACTTGTCTTGTACAAGTTACTGGAAGACATATATGGAGCTTGCACTACATTTGCTGAGCAGCTGCAGTATTCTTCCCGGTCAGTGTTTTTTCTTCACCTTATGTGGCTGATTTTTTCAGGTCCTCTGTGTTTCTTTTTTTCCTGGCATGCAGTCAGTGCACTTACTAGCCAGTTACTGAAATTTACTCAGAAATATAAGTCCACTTGCTTTCTCTGTTGAATTTCTGTTTCCATACTGGGAGAGCTACCATTAAGCTGTTACTCAAGATGCAGACATCTTGGAAGCCTTTTTGACTGATTTTCTGTCAGGTTCTCTAAATTTGTTCTTTGCTGGCATCCAGGTACTGGAACTACAAACCAGTGAATAGATTTTACCCAGGCTGACAATTTTACTTGCCCCTTTTTGTTACATTTTTTTTTTGTTTTTACACTGGAAGAATTCTCATTATCCTGTAGATCAGTATGCAGCCATTTTATTTTCTGCTTTAAGACTGATTTTATTTATTCCAGGGAACAAAAAATTAGTGTAGATCTGTTTTACATCTTTTAACCTGAGCACATTCACAGAAATGAAAAAAGGTCATTATGCCTAGTCTTCATACTCTGTTACTTGTCCAGTGACAATATGCTTTCTTAGGGATTCTGTTTCAGGATGGGGAATTTCCATTTTTTATTTGACGTCATGCCTTTTGGCATTTCTGTATCATATGTTTTACAAAATGCTCATCTGAAACTGAATGGAATTGTCATTTATCCACAGTTATACAACTGACTGATTCAAGCAAGATGCCTTTGAGTGGGCTGCATTTTGCTTTTGTTAGGTTCATTGTTACTTGCTAGGCTATTTATCTGTGAGGATCTTAAGCAGCCTAGCCTTACTTCCCTGTGGTAGCTTTTAGCCCTTATATTTTGCATACAAATAAAGCAGAGATGGGAAGGATATGTTGGGGCATTCACATGTTTCCCCTAACCATGAGGGATAGGGGTGCTAAACATGCAGTGAATTTGTGGTTACCCATCCATTCATCCAGATTACATGTGACTTGAGTATTCAAAGTGCTTTGATTTTTGGGTGACCACGGTGGTGCAGCCGTTAGTGTTGCCGCCTTACAGCGGGATGTTCTCCGGTTCGATTCTCGACTGGGTGCCTTCTGTGCGGAGTCTGCCTGTCCTCCCTGTGGTTGTGTGGGTTTCTACCGGGTGCTCTGGTTTCCTCCCACATCCCAAAGACATGCTGTAGGTGGATTGGACACTCTAAATTGGCCCTAGGTGTGAGTGTGTGTGCCTTCTGTGGAAAGATGGGCACCGGGCTGGCAACTCGACACGGTAAAACTCCACTGCCAATCATGAGCGGACAGATGATCCGCTCTGGTGACCCCTAACCAAGAAAAATATGAAAGAAGAAGAATAAGATTCAAAGTGCTTTGATTTTTGTGGAAAACAGTTCAATGGAATTGGTATTCTTTATGACACAAACCCAGTCCCTCCAAACATGTTCTATTTATTTTGCAAAAGAGATCAAGTTCTTTAAGAAGGTGTTTATGATACCATTGGACTTGCAATTTGAAGTAGGTTTGACAGAACAGGGTCTGTTGAAGCTCTATAAGTAAGGGAGAGGTCACCTTTCAGTAGTCTGCATGATACTGAAGAAAGGGACATTGTTCATAGGTAAGTACTAGATTAGCTGCCCTTGTAAGCCATTTTATCAAAGTTGAGAATCAAACCTTCTGTTTGTGAAGTCAACACCTTAACAATTATGTCCTAACCCCTGACTTTGAGATGGTCTGTATAGTTTTTTTTTTACAGTTTAGTCCCTTGATTTTTTTTTTTTTTTTTGAGAAAGTGTGGTTGTTTCATTTGTGACACACGTTTGGATGGGTACATACCAAAAGGAACATTATTCTGAATGATTGCTCTAATGAGTGCCAAGTACAGTGGAAAAATTACATCCCTGGATTTGGAAGCAAAATCTTTAGATGTAAATTTTGCAATGAAAAAGACTTTCATACCCTTGGTGGATACATGGTGATTAAAGGGCAGTTCGTTGCTGACATAGGTTCCCAGATATCTAATTACGGTATGAGTTTTTAGGGGTGTGTTGGCATTGTGATAGTTGCAAGGGAAATTATGTTTACAGAAGGATACAGTTTTACACTTCTTAGAATTTAGTTTTAATTCATAGTTTTGATACCAGCTATTTATTTTGGACAGGCTCTCTTGGAAGGTCTTGGTGACTTCTGTGAAGTTTATGATGACACCAAGTTTGCGGTTGTTTACAAACTTGATTAGCTACCTAACCTTAACATTATCCTTCACTTCTTAGAAGTAAGTACTAAAGAAGAATGAACCAAGGACTTAACCTTGGGATATACCACTCATGACAGGTCTTTTGGAGGAGATATAACTGACCACCCTAATTTCCTGGTTTCTGTTTATGTACCAGTCTGTTATCTGGTGAGTTACACAGGGATTGACATTTAACTGGGAGAGTTTATCTACAATACCTGAGTGTGGAATGGTATATTAAGTCTTTGCAATCTCCAGATATACTGTGTGTACTGGTTTGCCCTCATCCATTGCTTCATCAACTTTTTCAAAGCAGACAACCAGGTTAAGTAGTTAGGACCTGCCTTTGATGAATCCCATATTCAAAACCATGGAAATAATTATCATGGAAATGATCAGTAATGACATGGGAAACCTCTAGACACTGGATCCATCCCAGTTTGGTTTCATCAATGGCTGGTCATGTCTACTCAACCTGTTGGATTTACTTGAGAAAGTCATCAAAGCAGTGGATGAGGTCAAAAATGGTTCACACCGCCTACATTGACCTTGCCAAGGCATTTCATACAATACCCTCCTCTGGCATTGTTGACAAACTCAGGAGGTTAGGTATAAACCCTTATGTCACATGATGGATAGCCACCTGGCCCACAGACAGGACCTAGAAAGTTAGAATTGGGGAGTCCACCTCTACAATGAGGCCAGTCACAAGCGGAGTCCCTTAGGGATCTGTCCCGGGATCACTTGTTTTTGACATTTACTTCTCGAAAGACAAAGCCAATGCCAATAGCCTCTAGCTGACTAAATTTGCAGATGATTGCAAACTTCCTGCATGTCTGCAAAACAAAGAGCACCAGAATTACCCATTCTAAAGACTTGTCTGTGACGTAAATAGGACTAGCTGGAGAGACAGGTATGTATCCCAGATGCTACCCCTTGTCTGGAACAGGCTCCCCATTCATGTGAAGCAGATCCTAACCCAATTCAAGTGTAACTTGGACAGTTGGATGGGGAATAAGAAATTCATCCCTGGTTTGGCAACTGTTTCTCTTATGGACAAAGGCAGCCTATAAATGGTTCATCTCCAGGCCCCTGCTTACACTTATCAAGGGTACCAGAACTTGTCAGAGATTTTGGATGCATGGCTAAGCTTAAAAAGGTCCTTGTGGTCATTAGCCTAGAACACACCTATGAAGTATGTTGGGTTGAGAAGTCTGTAGGTTATGTATATCCTTATATATTAATTCCTTAATGATTCTTTCCAAAGCTTTACAGATGAGATGAGACTTCTCAGACTTATGGGTGTGTCTGTAATTACCTGGATCAGTTGAAGCCCCAGCTTTGTGCAAGGGAATGACTGCTGCTGTCCTCCTTATATGGCACAAAGCCTGCTATGAGGCTGAAATTGAAAAGCTTCTGTAGGGGATCAGAGAAGTCATGTTTCAGGTTGACTAGTAGGTAGCCTGGTGTATTGTCTGGCCCCATAGCTGTAGTGTTCTTGGCCTTAGGTAGCGCCTTGAGAACTTGCTCTTGGGAGATTTGAGTGGAGTGTGTATTTGTGGGTATATGAACTGAGAATATTGGAGGGGTTGTGAATTATAGCTACATTTGTCCACCAGTAGATTGACTATGTCCACTTGGTCTGAGTATGTGGTAGCATTTACTATGAGCTCTGCACAGTGCTGGGCAATGTTTTTGGCGTTTTAACTTAATTAAAGGCTTTGTATTTATCCTTCACCCGGATTGTTACTTTTACCTCATGTCTGGCTTTGGCCGATTTGATCAGGGTCTAGAATTCATTGTTTAGTAAGAGCTTGTTTGACATCTTGAGAGATTTATTGTAATGTGCAGGACATTTTTTTTTTTTATTACAGACCTTGTTATGTTTGGGTATCTATAATGGTTTACTTTTAAATTTGGTATTGTATTTAAATTTTTGGTGACCATCAAGTTACCAGCAGCAGTTTGGTGAACACATTTACATTGAGAGCTGTTTGCCAAAACAACTTTCACTGACCATGGAATTTTCATCTTTCTCCACTGCTGTGCACCCTCAGAATATATCACTTTGTGGGTGTGGGGGATGCAGAATGGTTTGCCCCTGCAAAATAAGTATTTTTTCAGTGCTTCATTCATTTAGCTTTGTTGAACGGTTTTCAATGTGTATGCATTCTCCAGAACTGCTTGCAGAGAGTTGACATGTATCCTTTATTTCTGAGGGGGAGCTGATGTATTCATGTAACTATTTACATGTGCATACAATGTGGCATTGAAGGATTCTTCATTAGCAGTGGGGTCGTAAGGACAAGGCTTTTAAATTTAGCCAGGTCACCACTCAATTTAGAGTAGCCCTTGCATAATTTCTGAATACCAAGGCAAACTAAAACAATAAGTGAGAAGGTCGCTGAAAAACCAATCAGTAAAAACAAAATGAAAACTCCGGCAAAGCTAGAACCTCCACTGCGTGACCTCCCAAACCTCTTGTACCAGAGGCACATGAGATATATGCAAATGACCCTTATGAACATCAGGTGTTTCAGTTAATTGGCGATTCTGAATCCCCATGACTTGTTTCATCGTTTTAATGGACAATTCAGGCCAAAAAAGCCAAACCCCACTAGCTGTGGATATGCCTATTTCAGCCTTGTTATGACCCTGTCAGCATAGCACAAGCAGAATACCAAGGCAATGAAAAATGTTGCAGGCTTCAGCCTTATGCTTTCAACGTCTAGGTGTAGTTCCAAACATGTAGACTTTAGATCTAGCATCATTTTGAAGCATAGAGGTGCTATAGGGCTGTGTTGTCTTTATTCTTTAAAACAGGGTTTGGATAATATAATTTTTCTCGTATTTCATTAAAAAAAAGTAATTAATGACCAGAACTTTTCTAAACTTAAATCCTAGTGGTTCATTATGCAGGCAGCTGTATGAAGAACATGCAATGGTATGTGAAAAGTTTAGACACTGGATGCAAACCACTAGAGTTCTGTCTTCCTCTGCTGCCCTGTACGAGGAAGAGATTTTGATAGAAGGAATAACATTTTTCTCTGAACATTGGTCCGATTTCTTGGGTTATATTTGAGGATGTCACTTTCAATATCTGGAAGTACAGGGAACTTGGTTTTTACCTCAGAGGCAAATATTAGAAATGGAAAAGAAATCCACTTTTCAGTTGTGCAGGTTGACAATGTTAACCTTAATCTAGTCCCATGAGAACACAGTGGCAGACACTTTAAGGAGAAAAAGTGTCTCAGACTTGTAAGTGGACAGAAATGCCATCCTATACATTGTAAAGAATTGAGGTTGTCCATTGATATGTTTGCATCACATATCAGCAATTCGTTTGGTTTAGGTTGCTTTGGCCTCTTCCTGTGGCAGCAAACACTTTTGCAGTGAAGTGAAAGTATGAGCTGTTGTATATATTCCTTCCAGCATCTCTGATATGAGAAGTGCTTCTGATTGTAGAAAGGGAAACAAAATCAAATTGATTACAATTTTGTCCTTCTGGCCAGGGCATCCAGAGTTCCCATGCCTAACTCGGATATCAGCAACAGAACCTTTTCTTCTGAGCAACAAGTTGTTTTCCTAAGGAGAAGTAGCGCTTCCTCCAAATTGCAAGGCACTCACTTTAAGAATTTGGAAGTTCTCAAGTTATTCTCTTAGAATAGTGCATTCTGTAATGAGATTAGACAGTTTCAAAAGAGGCTAAAGACAAAATACTAGAAAATTTTAGCAGTTTAAATGAACTACATGTTTTGATGTTAAAATAGGTCCAGTACTGCAGGCACTGCTGCAGTAGCTCAAATGTTACGGTACTTGGTGTTTTTAACATAGGTTTGGCTTACTTGACTATCTTTTAGCCATTTCTACCTTCTTATCTGTCGAGTCTGCTTTGTCTGCACATTATTTAAGCAAGTTGTAAAATGTATTCTGCATTTAGGTCCCATTTGCATCCACTGGTTGCAGTTTGGGATGTAATTTTTTACTTTTTCTGAACCAGTCATTTCTAATTACTTGAAATTCCTGTCTTGGAAGACTCCTTTTCTTGTTGCCGTAACTTTAGTTAGAAGAGCTTCTGAATCTAAATGAGAATCTTACAGTCTTCCATAAGGAAAGGAGTCCTTAAGAACGAATTCTATTTTATATCTAAAGTAGTATCTGAATTTATTTTGAGTAAATCTTTTCAGCTCCTAATTTTCTAGTAGATCTCTGAAGTATTAAGTACAAAGAACAAAGCACGTTAGAATGCTAGATCATTTGCTTTATTCTTTTCAAGAAAGGAAAATAGGGTAATCCATTAACCAAAACAGTGCTTTTTGTATGGCTAGCTAAGAGCATTGTTTTCATTAATAAATACTCCAAATGGTTTGTGTGGGGAGGGGAAAGATTTTGTGGTGCTTTATGTGGTCGGAGCTCTCCTCTGGTCACACATTATGACAGAATTAAGGGTGTAAATTTTGTTGATTAAAACTACTCATTGAAATCAGTTTTGATAGAACTTGTCTGTGATGGTGCCCTGTTTTTGATGGTGGGAAGGGAAATGTAGAGGAAGAAGTATTTGAGAATGAGGTAGAGATTTATGAATTTGTCGAGTTTGGTGGTGAGGCACTGCACTCCTGAGTGTGTCATCCTTTGAATGAAATGTTAAACCAATAGCCTATCTGGTTGAGTTGGTGACAGCTGAGGTGTATTTAAAAGATTATACAGCACCTATTGAAAAGTGCAGAGGAAGTTCCCTGATACCCTGGCCAAATTTTCCCATAGTAGTATAAATATCACATCATATCTCTGCTGAAAAAGGCTGTTAGCCTAGTGGGACTAACCTGGTCAACAAAGGATAAATAAATAAAAATAAATTTGGTCAGCAGCGACAACAAAATTGCTTCATTATTACAGGTTCATAGGTACGTACTAGGCCATTTTCAGCCTAGTCAATTTCCCTTTTTGTGCTTGAGTTAACTTATCCCATTTGATTAGAGATTACCTTACCCATCCTATAGTCGATAATTTTATGTTTCCCCTAATAAGAGTAACTGGGATCATACCATAGATATTATGAGGGGACCCGTGCATGAGATAACGCATTTAGGAGCTGCCCCTGAGGGAGCAATCCTGGGGTAAATTTTCTTTCTCCTATCCATAGATCCAAGTTGCACTTGAATATGGGCAGGGATGAACTTTGTTTAATGTGGATGTGAAGTCTGTTTCAGAACAGTAGTATCTTGTCTGAGATGTACCTGTCCCCTTCCAAACCATGCTGTTGATGTTGCAGAGGTTTAGATCCCTATACGATTATCTCTGATGCCACCAGACTTGCTGACGTGCATTCAATTCATATGTATTGGGTCAGAGGATGCCTTTTATGCCAGGCACAGGTCACCCCATAGCAGTCTGTAGGACACCAAATGTAGTGAAAGGGCTTTGAGTCGGTCTATGTAGGACATGTTGTTTAGGCACTGTATCCGTATAGTACGGTATCTCTTTGGGTGTTCCAGTTGTTGCATGTGTCTGGACAGATACATGCCAAAGAGAGCATTATAGTCTGTGACTGGCCTAATGAGAGCTGAGTAAAGGGGGGTAGGGGTAATGACAGCCCTAGAGATAGACACAATCCCTTTGTTTAGAAGCAGTGCAGTATAGGAAGGACTTTCTTACAATAATGAACATATTGGTCAAAAGTTAGGTCACTGTCTACATAAGTTCCCAAATCCCGAACAACTGAGTAAACTCTTAGGGGCATATTGTCACTGTGGTAGTTCCCTGGGGTAGATGAGTTCCTAAAGAATACAATAATTTGTTGACATTTAGTTTCAACCCATTATTTTGAAATCAGTTATTTGTGTGGGATAAACCAACCTTCCTTAAGGATGACCAAGACATCTGAGAATTACTCCTCCTAGTTTGTAGTTGTCTACAAACTTAGTCAGCCACAGCCCTTTGATATTGACTTTTACTTCAGAAAAGTAGATGCCAAACAAAAGGGCTGCCAGCATAGAATCCTAGGGAACTCCAGTGGTGACTGCTTTCTTTGTGTAGGTAACGTCCCTTATTTAGATTTCCTGCATCCTATCTATGAGCCAGTTGGCAATCCAGCAGGCTGAGATCGGGATTTATTCCCAGTTTATTTAGCTTTTCTACTATGCCTGAATGGGGAATTGTTGCAAAAACTTTGGCCAGGTCGAGGTATGTTGTGTGTATAGTTTTGCCTTCACCCATTGCTTTAGGGACCTTTTCAAAAAATGCACCAGGTTGACTAATCATGAACTGCCCTTGTTGAATCCAAACTGAGATGCAGTGTTTGGAAGTTCCCAATGTCATGATTGATTAATTCCATGGTAAGTATTTCTATGGCTTTGTATATGAGGCTGGTCAGACTTATAGGTGTGCAATTGCCTGGGTCTGTGGAAGGACCTCGCTTATGCAGAAGAATGACTGTAGCTGTTCTCCATTCACTTTGTACAAAACCTGTATGGAGGCTGAGTTTGAACAGTGATGTTAGGGGTGTGGCTAAAGCATGCTTCATGCTACTTAAGATGCATCCAGGGATATTGTCAGGACCAGTCAGTGCAGTATTTTTAGATTTTCATAGCACTTTTAAGACTTGGTTTTGTGTGGCAGCTGGAGGCTAGCCAATTATAGGTATATCTTGAACAGACCAAGGGAAGAGAGATTTGCAGTTACTGAATGGCAAAGACAGGGATTTAGACATTATAAACAAAAAATATTAAAAAGATGTTAGCAGCTAATTAACTAAGCAAGGGGGTGGCAACTAATCATGGTGATCATAGTGTTCATAGGTAAGTACGACGTTAGCTGTCCTCATGGGCCATTTTAAGCCTAACCAGTTTCCCTCAGAGATAAGAACCAAACCTTGTATGTGTGAGATAAACACCTTATCCAATATGCCAACACCTATTCCCCTTAAAGTGATGACCATAATCGTTATGTTAAACCCATCCTCCATAATTTTTAGCAGTAAAACAAATTGTAATTCATTTGCTATACCTGTGATGGCAACATTCTTCAGAACTCTTTTAATACTACTAGCACTTAAACAACTTTGGTTCAGCAGTGATTGAAAGAAGTCAGATTTGTATATTTATGCATCAGTGTCTTTCTTTAAGCCATCCAAAAATGGGATGAACAGTATTGGTACTCACTGTTGATTCTACAGAAGATTGGGTGCCATAACATCTTGGCTGTCAGTTAAGAAAGTCCCATAACAACTCGTATTTCATTATTAGGGTATTTCCGGTGGTTGGTAATGAGAAGTTTACTTTACAGATGCTGCAGGCTAAAAAATCCAGCCACTGATTTGTTTTTGCAAGGAATGTTAGGACTGTGTGCCAGCCTAGAAATTAGAGTGAGAGGGAGCAAGGTATATCTGTGTGCAGCCATGAATGTTCTAAATTGGTAACAGTAGTCTGTATGTTCAATTCAAACGTGCAGTCCCATCTCATGCATTCTTTTAGCAGTCTGAGCTCCGCAGGCAGTAGACTTGGCAGCATTATAGTAATCTTAACGTTAAACTGCTTTCAGTGGTTTTGTAATCAGTGAAAATAAAGACCATGGCTCCCAGAATTTGAGTTTACGTTTTAGGTGTCTCACTGTGTGGGAAAGTTGGGAAGAGTTGCTTTGTATGAGTATGAGCCGCAAAGACCTGCTAAAACAGATTGATGTCCTCAAATACTTTGGCTTTCCAGGATTTTGTAATCTATATGTATCATTCTGTGGCTTTAGTGTCCTTAAATGCATTTAATTTAGCCCTATAGTGCAGTGTCATAAGTATAAGTAGCTAGTTTTGTATGGGCACACAGGATATTCTGTGAGGTGTTTAAATGCTAAACATGACATGCATAATCTGACTTCTAAAAACTCTGGGGAAATTGAAAGGAAGCAAAGCAAGGTTGTTACCCTTGAAGGATTGAAGGACCTCAGCTAACTTTACTCTTCTCCTATTTTTCAGTCCATCAGCTACAATCTCATTCTCCATCTGTAATGCAGAGTGCTTTTAAATATTAATTTGAAGCCCCCTAACATCTGAACACTTTTTGGCTTTAACTAGCAATTAAGTAACTGTACAGTGGCACAAAACTGCAAGAATGCAAAATAAATTATAAAGTCTTTTTTATGAAGTGTATCATTTATTTGGCATTTCTGTAGTTTTGTGCCATTGTACAGTTAGTTGCCAGTTTTGATTTTTTTATTCTGTTTGCGGTTTTGCTTTCTACCTGGGTGATTTTTGGACTTTTTGGCTGTGCTTAGTAGCTTTAAAACAGCATAAGTGGATTTTCATTTTTTGTCAAATTTCATTTTTTTTCAGTGTGTGACAAAAGCAACTGGCTTGTAAAATGTAAATGAAAGTAAAAGAATGAAAATAAAAATGTGCAAATATTTAAAATGGAAAGTAATGAGTTCTTCAATTAACAATAATTGAATGGAACTGTGATCTCCAGCACTCTGTTATCTGAGCTCTGGCTTTAGACTATCCAATGTCTTCTTAGACCCTGGTGATACGGCTTTGCATATGGCCTAGCCAAGGACCCAACAAGGTGCATTCTCAGCTTCAACAGAGCAGGTAGGTTCTTAACATATCACATGATCTGATCTACAAGATTATGTTCATCGTGTTTCACTGTTGCAGTCATTACAATTGGGTTATCCTGCTGGCAGGTTACCCGCAGTCGGCCCAAGTTCCAAAGTCTAGGTCCGGCGTCGGTTGCTGTCGCCTCCTTCCTGACGTCAGTGCGCCAGGGGAGTAAAAGATGCAGCCGAAGCCATTTTCTTCAGTCTTTCTTGCTGCGCGGTACCTGAAGCAAAAGCAGTTCGCAAGTGCCGGACGGTCGACCCCTGAGATTTTCAAATTCGAATTTCAGATCCGAAGTCTTCATTAAAGCTAAGTACCCCGGTGGGGACAATTTTTTCTTGCTCCAGACCGATGTCAGAAAAAGTTAATAATTGTATTTCTTGTGGGAAGCAAATACCTCATAAGGATTTTCATTCTTACTGTATTCCTTGCCTAGGCCCTGACCACGACGTTGCTAGTTAACGGTTTTGTGCTAGATTTAACCAACACACTTATTAAGAGTCGGTACGATTTTGCATTTCATTACTTTGGCAGAAGATTCAATTATATAATACCGTCGGAACAGCCGACTACCAGAGTTTATAAAAAGCGCAAAGAAAAAGAAAAGGACAGGCATCCGAGGTCCAAAACCGACGACGAGGCTTCCGCTAGGCCTGTCGCTGGTTCGCCGGTTCTCAGTGAGGTGCTTTCACAGCCCCTGACGCCCACTACCTCAGAGCCACAGGCCACTTCTGACTCCCACGTGGAGCTGACTAGGCCTCTGGAAACTCAAGGTATTGGACACTTGGAAACTATTCCCTCAGATGGGTCTGGAGCCACTGAGCAGGCATCGGATTCTGAGGGTGTTTTCAGGCCTACACAGTTATATGTAAAACCAACTTCAAAGGCAAAGACTAAAGCAGCTCTAAAGACAAAGAAACAAGTACAGCATTCTCCTGGACAGGCCTCCATGCCTAAAAAACAGATGCTTAAAATGGCCGAAGACCTAATTACTTTGATCAGGGGTTCCCATCCCCCTCCTGATAAGAGGCCTAGGCAAGAGATGGAATATGAATCTTCAGATCAGGTTTCCATTTCCTCTGATTCCTCTTCTGAACAGGAATATTCTCTTCCTCCCTATGAGGATTCTGATGCTGAAGAATCTATCCCTTCAGCCTCTCCTCCTGAGGATTATTCTTTTGGGGAGACCCTGCATACTATGAAGGAGCATTTTCACTGGGAGAGCCAAGATTACCCAGAATCCAAGAAAAGGCTCAGAGACTTCCTTTTATTACCTCAGTACAGGCCCCTTGCTATTCCTCCTGTTTTAGACATTGTAGATGATGTATTTTCAGAGTCTGGTCTGTCTCCTGACTCTCTACCACCAGCTCCTGTTAAGCCAGACAGATACTACAGGGTTCCTGATTCACATAAATTTCTTTATAAAAATCCTGACCCAGAAACTATCTCTCAGGGTCCCAAAGGGGTCAAGGCTTCCACTGCAAAAAACCCTATCCCCTCTGATAGGGATTCAAGGGCCCTGGACAGATGGAGAAAAAGATTTATACTTCTGCTACCTTGGCTGTAAGAGCTTTAAATTGTCCGTTTCATATGCTTAAATATCAGCAATATCTTATGTCACTGCTTAAACAGAAAATGTTGACAAATTCAGAATGTGCAGAAAACAAAGAAATGCAGGATTTATTGCATGCAGCTGAACAAGTGGGAAAGCATACTTTGCAATGTGGTTTTGATTCTCTAGAGTCCTCCTGCAGGGCCGCTGTTACAGGTTCTGTCATTAGGAAGCATGTTTGGTTAAAAGAACATAATCTGCCCGATTGTGTTAAAGCAAAACTATTAGATGCTCCATTACAGCATGATACCTTGTTTGGTGTTAAAGCAGAAGAGGTGTTGAAGAAAATGGAGGACAAAGTTAAATCTATGCAAACAGTCAAGGATTTCTTACAGTTACAGCCTCCCAGATTTAGCAGGAACTGGCCTGCAAAGAATTGGTCCTTTCCAGTGTCAGACAGGCCACAAAGAGGCAGATACAGACGCCCCAGAGGCAGATCGCAGCCCCAACGCTCATACAGGCCTAAACAATGGGGTGCTTCTACCTCCAAAAGCGTTGAGGAAAAATCACAGCCATACAGAAAACAGTCTCAATGACTTTCCCATGCCGCACCAAGCACTTATCTTCTGGCAGCTCCTTTGGGGGGGAAACTAGCAGTTTTTTCACAAAAGTGGCACATGATCACCCAGGAGAAATGGGTTTTAAATATCGTATCACAAGGCTACAGGTTCCACTTTCACACCCTGCCAAGGCCAAACGGTATGTCAGACCTGCCACACAATCAATGGGCAGAGGCACAAAAACAAGTTTCATCCCTCATGGACATGAGAGCCATTCAGCAAGTACCACAGCAAGAGCAGGGACTAGGATTTTACTCAAGGCTATTCTTGGTGCCCAGAAAGGACAAAGCCTGGAGACCAATACTGGACCTGTCTACCCTAAACACATTCATGGATATTCCAAAATTCAAAATGTTAACTCTACAGCAGCTTCTGCCCATGCTGGGCAACAAGGCTTGGCTTGTGACTTTAGACCTAAAAGAGGCATACCTGCATGTCCCAATCAGACAATCATGCAGAAGATACCTCAGATTTATAGCTGGCTCAATGCACTACCAATTCTCTGCACTGCCCTTTGGCCTATCTACTGCGCCCAGGGTCTTCACAAAATGCCTGGCACCAGTAATTGCATTTTGCAGACAAAGAGGAATACAAATATATCCTTACTTGGACGACTGCGTTATTCAAGCAGAGAACAAGAACATTCTACTACAGCATCTGGCATTTGTAAAAAGATTACTAACAGGTATAGGGTACACAGTAAATGAAAAGAAATCAAAACTCGTACCCTCTCAAGAGATAATATTCCTGGGTGCAAGCTTAAATACAACTGCCCAGATGGCTTATCTCACGCCAGACAAACACAGACAATTGACTACTTATTTCAAAATGTTGGCAACAAAGACCCAGTTATCTGCAAGAAAAATTCTGCAGGCTTTGGGCTTCATGGCATCCTGCATTCTGCTAATTCCATATGCAAGACTGCATATGAGGAAACTTCAGTGGTATCTAAAAAGTGTTTGGACTCAACATTGCCACAACCTGGAAACAGTAATTACCCTCATTCCCTGCCTGCAACAGGAGTTTCGATGGTGGGCAAAAGCCTGTCACCACAACACTGGACAGCCATTCACCTTACCCACAGCCAGGCAGACATTGACAACAGATGCATCAGATTATGCCTGGGGGGCCCATATGGCAGGAAGATGTATTCAGGGCACATGGTCCGCAAGTCAAATGCATCTACATATCAATCAAAAAGAGATGCTGGCTGTTCAGAATGCCCTGACAGCCTTCAAGGATCTACTTCATCCAGGACAACTACTGATAAAGACGGACAATACTACAGTAATGTGGTACATAAACAAGCAGGGGGGCACACATTCCTACCCCCCCTGCAGACTAACCATGAACTTGTGGGATACAGCATTGACTTACCAAGTACATCTGCAAGCACAATTCCTGCCAGGAAGGATAAATACTCTGGCAGACTAACTAAGCAGAAACCTAATGGAGCCCCACGAGTGGAAATTGGATCCACAAGTCTTCAGCATGATAACAAGGAACTGGGGATGCCCAGACATAGACCTGTTTGCCTCCCCTCACAACTGCCATATACAGAGATTCTGCACAAGGACTTATCACAAGCAAGCATGGAAAGTGGATGCTCTATCTTTCAGCTGGAAAAACCTAACAGTATATGCCTTTCCTCCTCTGCCTGTCCTCCCTAAGGTACTCCTCAAGGTCAGACAAGAGAAGCCAAAAATTATACTGATTGCCCCAGACTGGCCCCGCCAGCACTGGTACCCAATCCTAAAGAGCTTGTCTCAATGCCCAGCTTGGACATTACCTCAAATTCGTCACTTATTGACCCAACAAGATACTGCACAGCCAACTCAGGACCTTAAACCTGGCAGCATGGCGGATAATGTAGCCATTCAAGACACACCTCTCTCTAAAGCAGTAATGGATGTTATTTTGGAGGCCTGGAGGCCTAGCACCAGAAAATCTTATGCAGGAAAATGGAAGAGATTCTGTGCTTGGAACCAGGCACAAGGTATTGACACGATTGTTCCAAATATTCCTCAGATTTTGCGATACTTAACTGAGATGCTGGATACAGGCCTTTCTTTTTCATCAATTAAAATTCATGCCTCTACCATTTCAGCTCATTACAATACAGAACCACCTATTTTTTCTCATCCATTACTAAGGCAGTACCTCAGAGGGGTCAAAAACATAAGACCTCCAAGGAGAGCACCAGTACCTGCATGGGACCTCAACTATATCTTGGAAAAACTCATACTGCCTCCGTTTGAGCCAGCCTCTGCAGCTGATATAAAATTCTTATCCTGGAAAACAGCTCTGCTCCTAGCAATAACCTCTGCTAGACGAGTCTCAGAGTTACAGGCACTCATGGCTGTGGAACCTTTTATCATTTTCCATCCTGACAGGGTTTCTCTGAGGACAAACCCTACATTTATGCCTAAGGTAGTGTCCAGTGTGGCCCTTAACCAAACAATTCATTTGCCTACCTTTTACCCAAATCCACAGAATAAGGGTGAGAGACTTCTGCATTCTTTGGACATTCACAGGCAGCTACGCTTCTACTTGGACAGAACCAAAGCTTTCAGAAAGACTGAACAACTTCTAGTGGCATATGCTGCAGGATCACAAGGAAAGCCTATCTCAAAGCAGACTATTTCAAAGTGGATAGGCCACTGCTTTCATTTCTGCTATTCACAGCATGGCAAATCAGTGCCTAAGGGCATTAGGCCACATTCAACCAGAGCAGCAGCCACTTCAGCAGCCTTCCTCAGAGGAGTACCAACCAAAGATATCTTAGAGGCTGCAACTTGGAGTTCAGTGCATACTTTTACAAAGCACTATCACTTACCTCTCTACTCTAAATCCAGGGCAGGCTTTGCCACTGCAGTTCTGCAGGGCCTGATAGACTCTCCTAATCCTATTTAGCACCAGCCTCCCAACCTTAGCTTTGGGATTCAACCAAATATTGACTGCAACAGTGAAACACGATAAACATAGTACAGTTGTGTACCTACCATAAATGTAGATGTTCAAGTGTATTCACTGTTGCAGTCCAGGTTACCATCCCACCATCCCCCTTTTCCTTGCTGGGACTTATCTGTATGTCTCTATTCTATACAACCTATGTGGTGTATTTGCTTGTAGATGAAGGAAAAGTTGTTTTTTGTGTATGCATGCTTATTGGCATAATTTAGCCTACCATTTTAGGGGCACCTGACATCTGGGGCAAGAAAAACTGAAGAAAATGGTGTCGGCTGCGTCTTTTATACCCCTGGTGCACTGACGTCAGGGAGGAGGCGACAGCAACCGACGCCGGACCTAGACTTTGGAACTCGGGCCGACTGCGGGTAGCCTGCCAGCAGGATAACCCAATTGTAATGACTGCAACAGTGAATACATTCGAACATCTACATTTATGGTAGGTACACAACTGTACTTTCCTCTTTGCTGGATTATAAATATCCTCCTGCCATCCCCTTGTGGTCCTTCTGCTGGCAGCTGTTGTTGGAGTTCCCATTAAGTCAGGTAGGTACATAGTCTTGTATCAATTGCTTTGTAATGTAGTATCAGACCTATTCTGTTGCTCTTGATTTGCAGAAGGGTACGATCTAGTGGTATGTGGTAAACTGGTGATGTGTGTGCTTTTTAGCTGTCACATTGTCTTGGTGTGTGGATGTTCCTGAATCTGGAAAAAAGTGAATTAGAATTGCTTGAAAGATAATACCCAGTTGTAGTTGGTGGTATACTGGGATTTAGAATACAGGATTCAGAAAAAAATTAGCATGGAACTGGAAATATGTCTTGAGTGGCTGTGCCTTTCTTACTGTTAAAGCTGCCAGATTCATCTAAGAACATCTGTCCAGAAGTCTGTTTGGAGAGAGATGATAATTTTATGTAGTGGCTCTTTCCATTCAAAATCAAATGATTTCTAGACACGTGGTTTGCTGCACTTTTTGGATAAGAATATACTGACTTCTTTATCAACTAAAGGAGAAGTTATGGACAGTAATTAACAAAGAGTTGAAGGATTTTATCTCAGAGGAGAAAAGGGCAAGGGTCAAGTGGGGTATGTCAATCCTTCCAGTAGAACAAGGTGGTTTAGGATTACCTGATTTGAAGGGATATATTAGAGCTACACAGGTAAGGTTCATATACATACCAGAAGCAGAAAAACTATAATTTAAAGTGGAAAGGGATGATGATGAAGCAAGGGGGGGGGGTTCAAGAAATAAAGAGAGAATAGAATTTGGATTCAGATCCATAATTAGATTAACAACAGTGATACTCTCTGTACGCCTAATTGGCATCACTGCAGTTAGACGTACAGAGAGTAGGCAAAAGGGGGCTTGAATTTACTGGAGAAAACTGGCAAAGGAACCTAGGTTTTGGTTGCAATAACTAGAGAGGGAAATAGAATGGGAAGAAGCCAAGAAGACATTTGGACTGCAGGCTAGAGACTACCTTCCCTATCAGGGATTGATATCAGAATACAGGAAAAGAGAAAGCAATAGGGGAATTGTAAGTGAAAGACCACCTCTATTAGAGTTTTTAGTTGAATCTAGAACAGAAGCTGCTAAAAAGGGTAATTAGTAGGTCATACATAATACTGCACGATAACTATAAAAAGTCAATCAGAGGAGGTTAGAAAAGATTGGCGAGAGAGCTTAGTTAAGTAATTCAGTAGGAAACAGTGGGAGGAAATATGCATGGCCCCCAAATATGCAAGAAACCAAGTCTAGAAGATTTAGAAGTTTTGCTTGGAAGTGTTTGATTAGGCATTTTTATTTCCCAAGCAGACTGCAAAGAAATTTTCCTCAGGTAGATGGCAAATGACGGAGATGTAATGGGGAAGAAAGTGGTAAGTGGGAACATATGTTTTTGGGAGTGTAATGAGTTGGCAGACTTTAAAATTTCCTACAGAGTACTCTGTCACAAATATTGGATGAGCAAATGGGAGTTACTAAAGAAAAAATATATTTTTTTAGCTGATATGCAGGATCAGAATTGCCTAGACATAGTAAGGTCTTGTTAAGTTTAATTCTAGTGGTTGCCAAAAAAGCAATTACTAGACAATGTAAATCAAAATCTAAACCAACTGTATTTGAAGAGGTGAGTATTCTAACAGAGGTAAAAGAACTGGAAGTGGCAATTTAGAAAAGAGTAGGAGCAATATACATGGAAGAAAATGGAAATTGTGTAACAGTACATGCAGAATAACGTTTTGTAGGAGGAGTGAAGTTTAAGGGAAGGCAAGAATTGAGCACTTTACGTAATGTTGGATTGATGTTGATTCTATAAAAAGTATATGTTCTGTGATATTTGTAACTGTGAACATGTTAACATGAGTTGTTTTCTTTTATATAAAGGCATGTTTGCCTTTGTCTTAAGTTGTTATTTGTCTTTTCCGCTTTTTCTGGTTAGGGGTCGCCACAACGGAACTCCGGTCCGCTAATGATTGGCAGTAGATTTTTTTATGGTGCCGAGTTGCCAGCCCAACGCCCAACCTTCAACGAAGGCATGCCCATTCACGCATGTCTTTCGAACGCCACTCGACCGCGGGGAGGACATGCAGACTCCACACGTCTTAAGTGATAATTCAATAAAGGTGTTTAAAAAGAGTATATTGATTTCTGTCTTTTTTTATAATTCCTGTCTTTTTCTGATATTTAACTTAATTGTCTGAACTTGATGAGGAGCTAAGTCTGCCTGTACTTTCATTTTGAAGTCTTAAGATATTGTCGTTGAGACTTGATGTTTGATATCTTTACAATTTTTGTTGTCATTTTCCAAGATGTCCTGTTTGATCTTGCTGTTTTTACTTGATGCTGGCTGACATAAGTGAGGTATTTTGTGAGCCATTGATTACTTACTGGCTTAACTGTATGTAATGCTCAATAATGGCACATTACTGAGAATTGCAGTGCTTTCTTAGAAAATTGAAGGTTGAATTTTTCACTGAAGAGCACAGTTTTTTGAAGGGAGGACATATTATATGAGAATTTAAAGGGCCACTGTTGTCAGCAGTTTAAAAATATATGTTATTATCGTATATTTTTTTACCTTGGTCTTCTATGTGCCTTTAATACCTCATCAGCACTTTAAGTAGTTTGTACCAACTGGTATTTAGTTGTAACTCACTGTGCTTATGGAGGTGGGCATGCAGAAATGATTTTGTATTTTGAGTAAGCCTTCATTTTCACACAATGAAGTTTGTGCCATCAGACACTGAAATTGCAATCCCTTTCCTACTTATGCAGGATATGTATTATTTTACTTGATGTGCCAGTATTCAGAATTACTGCTTACTTTTGGAATATGTAGACTGAGTGTCATTTTTTTTCTGGTGGCACTCCCTGGTTTGTAGTCGTCGTGTTTTAAATATGCTTTAATTAGCCATTCTGCAGCTCCAAAGTAGTGCTTAAATAATTTTTTTTTGTTTTTGTAGCCAAGAACTTATCATTCTTTTCATCTTCCTCTGTCAGTGGTATAATGTTTCTTGTCATTTAAGCCCCAATTGTACTCTTATGCTAAAATGATAAAAGAACTGTATAATATACAAAGTCTCAGCAGATATATGGCATGTACATAGTATAAGAATTGGAAGGGAAGGAACAAAAGGCTTCAAACTGCTTGTTTTAAGGGCTTTTCATGGATCAGAAACTTTCAAATGGGATAAGAACCAGGGCAACACTTTATTAAAACCAGTATTAGTGGATTTCATCCAAACGCAACATACTGAACAGTTATGAAGGTGAGTAGCATGGAACTGGCATAGGAGAAAAACAGGTCATGCTTGTGTAAGTGTAGAGATCATTGTGTAGGGAGGGTAATACACTCTGGGAAGAAAAATGTTACGTGTGCTGTGTTTAAGGCATAGTTTTTCTTAAAGTATACTAAATTGTCAGCATTTAGTGACCTATGTTGGGATAGTTGTGAGAAGAACAATTGATGCTTGATTTTGTTTTTTTTTTTCTTTTATGCTGCAGATGATCAGCCGGGAAGGTGTGAATATAATGAGTGTGCCGGAACTACAGGCTGCATGTAGAAGCAGAGGAATGAGGTCCTTGGGTTTAACTGAAGAGCAGTTGAAGGACCAGCTTAAACAGGTGATGTACTTTGAATTGTGTTCACTATGGTTTATTTACTTTAAACAAAGCATTTCCAAGAACTTGTTATAAAGGTTTAATTGAAAGGGTGAAAACTTAGATGTGGCTGTGCTGTCCTTATATTGACATTGTCTGCTGCTAACATTACTTGCTGACATTTGAGATGTAGGAAAAATGAGTGCCTGAATATCCTAGAGCCTAAAATTGTAATGTGCAGTCTACTGTTAGGAGGAAATTGTAGCTTTTGCAGAAGTAACATTGTACTTGCAGTTTCTTTGACTGGCCTGGGACTTATCAGTCATGTTTTTAATATTGCAGTGCACACAGTAGTTAATCTTTATTTGCAAAACTTAGCCTTGAACTGCACTCCTAATGACTATACATGTTGCATTGTTTTCAGGTGGCAGTTGTGGTTGTTGCTTTACCAATTGTAAGCCTTTCAAGAAGTTAAATTTAATGCTTTTCTATCACTTGCAAATTTTTGCTAATTTTTTTAGAATATAACTAGGCAGCTGATGTTTACACATTTTAAGTAGCTAACTGAACACTATTTATTTGTTTTTAGGTAGTCCCCAAGACTGAATAAACAGTTCATTAATACTACCCTAATGCTGTTTATGGTTTGGTTTGTTGCTTATTTATTCATCATCCACTATTTTTTAACTTTTCAAGATTGTAGACCTCTAAAGATCTTTTAAGTTTACAGTTTGCAGCAGTTAACTTTGTAGGCTAGTTAATTTAATGTTTTTAATTCTTTTATTAGCAGGGTAAGTGAATTGGTTATCGTGGAACCTTTTCAGGCAGGACAGAGGCCACAAGTGCAAGGGGTAAATGTAGTACATTCAACACATACACATATGTGTGTGCCATGCTGTTAACATTTATATTACAAAGGTGACTACATTTAACAGGCTCAGTTTATTTGATGAATTAAATAGTAATTAAAAAAAACACCTTTATTGAATTATCACTTGGGACACAGGCAAACATACATTTATATAAATGGAATTACACCATATTAACAATTTACAAACATTATACATCACATATAATGTTCTGTGCAATGTAATCAATCCAACATTACGTAAATTTGTTCACATTCTGCCTTCTCTTAAACCTCATTCCTCCTCCAAGACATTTTCCGCATATATTGTTCCCAGAGTTTCCATTTTTATATGTAATTTCCTCTTACCCTGTTATAAAGATCCCACTTCCTTTTATTTTATCTCTCTCACAATATTTGCTACTTTTAAGTGTGGGTGGTTTAGGCTTTGATTTCCATTTTCTAGTAACTGCTTTTTTTTGGCAGTCACCAGAATTGAACTTAAAAAAGCCTCACTATGTCTAGACAGTTCAAATCCAGTATCCTAGCTTTAAACAATGTCCTTAGTTACACCCATTTGCTCTCCCAGTATTCCTTTTTTTTTTCAAAACAGGTTTATTGTTTTAACATACAAGAGAAATATCATAACAATTTTATACAAGTAATTAAAAATAGATATGATTATAACATTCAACAAAACAACTAAAGTATTTACAAAGACATCCACTACAATCAGATCAATTAATTAAACTAAAATACCATGCTATTGAAATTAGGATTTTTTTAACAAATTTTGTAAATTATCCCATACAATATAATAAGATGTTTTTCTAGTTGTTCTTGACCTAATTGTGTTTATTTCCATATGGCACACTATATTCATAACATTTTTAAATTCATTGAGCGAAGGAGGTGTATCTGAAATCCAATTTCTGGTTATTATTTTCCTAGCCACTGCTAGAATAGACCATAGCAAGGGAAGCTTAACCTTTTTAACACTTTGAGGTACAGGTGTGTTGAATAATATAAGAGATTTAGAAATAATGAAATTATCTGTAAAAGAGCCTGCAAAAATTCATTAATTGACTTCCAGTATTCTTTCAATTTTATACAGTCATAAAACATATGAGCCCAGTCAGCATTAATTTCTACATTACATCTCTTACATAGATTATCTTTATTATTTATTTTATTCATCATCAAAGGTGTATAAAAGATCTATGTAAAATTTCCATGTATAAAGTCTCCAGACAATGGAAGACGTAGTTCTATAGGCAGATTCCAATATATATTGTTTATCTTGTTGATTTGGTGGATCCCCATTAATAGAAGTGAAATAATTCCAGTATGTATCTACACTGTAAAAAGTTTCTTGTCTGATAATTTTATGTATGTATGAAAGTTTACCTTTATCAGAAACTTTATGTTGTAAATGTAATATCAAGTAATCAATCAGTGTTGGAATAGATTATTTAACTGTTATAGACATTAGATCTATTTTATTAATGAGATGTTGTCTAAAGGTCTGAACCTCTAACCAGCAAGTTTCTCTTAGATCAAATTCTTGTTTTAAGAAATCTAGATTTTTAACTTTATTATCAGATATCAACTGATACCAGTACTTTAGATCATTATCTATAGCTAAATGAGTTCCTTCAGAAGTAGATGACAAAAGCATACCCTGAGTATACATTATAGGGAATATAATAAAATTCCATTCCCTATACTTAGGGTGCATGAATATAAAGTTACGATAGCTAATAATAATATTTAATGGGTAACAAACCATATGTTTAGGTGTAATAGGTGAAGTACAAAATTCCTTTAGTAACCATAACATGGAGTTATTTACAATCATATTTTTATGTGTTAAGGAGATTTTCATGAAGTGCATACTAATTAGCTCCCAATAATCTTTCCATTTTGCGACATATGACTGATCTATTAATAAAGTAATAACTTTTACAATAGAAGAGATAGTATATAAATTAAAGTCTGGAAAAGAAATACCCCTTGAGACCAGCTATTAGTATGTTTCTTTAATGCAATCCTAGGTCTATTAGGTGCCCATAGGAAATTTAACATTAGTGTATTCAGTTTCTTGATAATTATTTTTGTAGGTGGAAGTATTATTGATTGTATTAAGTATAAAATCTTGGAATATTATCATTTTAATAATTGTAAGTCTCTCTTCCATAGTAAATAACATATTATTCCAGGTATTAAAAAGATTTTGTATATTAAGAAAACAGGTATTATAATTATTATATATAATAGATTTAATATCTTTAGATAGTATTATACCTAAATAAGTTATCTGACCTGAATTGGGTACATATTTAGTAAAATCACTAATGAGAATATTTTTTCGTGTATATATAGGTAGTATTTTAGTTTTTCTTCATTGAATATTAAACCAGAAATACTTTTAAAATTCATCATTTTATCAAATAGAGACTGCATAGAAGAATTAGATCCTGCTGATGTAATTAGAACATCATCTGCAAAAGTTGAATTTTGGATGTTGTATTTTCATCTATTTCAAAACCCTCTATGTCAGTACTGTTTCTGATCAAATTAGCCCAAGGCTCCATTACTAAAGTGAATAATAGTGGAGAAAGTGGACATCCTTGTTTTGTACCTTTAAAATGGGTATTTTTGTGAAACATATGTTCCTACCTTAATATAAGCCAATGTTCCTTTGTATAAATGCTCAATTAGATTTACAAATGCATCTGAGAAGTTTGTGCACTTCAGTAAGGTAAACAGATAGTCCCAACTTACTGAATCAAATGCTGAACTTATATCAAGACTAATAAGTGTTAAATCTTTCTTTTTCCTATTTGCAAAATCAATTAATGTTAAAGTTCTTCTTATATTATCAAAAGTATTTCTATTTACAATGAAGCCTGTCTGATCTATATCTATAATGCCGGGATGATTGTCTTCAATCTATCAGCAAAAATACTCATAAACATTTTATAATCAACATTAAGTAATGAGATGGGCCGATATGAAGTACATCTAGTTGGGTCTTTATTAGGTTTTAAAATTGGCGAAATAAATGTATATTGCCAAGATGGGGGGGTTATTAACTCAGTTTGGGCCAAAATAAAAACCTTATGTATTAATGAATATGTACTTTTAGAAAGGATTTTATATATCTCTGGTATAATACCATCATTACCTGGTGCTTTGTTTGATTTAAGCTTATTTATTTGTGTAATAACCTCTGTATATGAAATACTTTTGTCCAATAGTTTAATCTGTTGTTTATTAAGCTGTTTATTCATGTTTGTGGTTATAAACTCCTTTATTTTATCTTTAGGTTCCATGTTAATGTTATTATGGTTAATTTTGTGAAAGTGATTTCTAAATTCATCTAGTATTTCTGGTATAATAGAAACATTCTTCTTTTTCCTTAGAGAAAAGATTTCTTTGATATGGTTTTGTTTATTCAACCTTTTTGTTTTATTTTTAAGTCTATGTAAGTATTTGGGGCTTATTGAATAAGACAAAAACTTGTATTTCTCTAAAGTTATTTTAACTTTATGAGTTAAAATTTCTTTGTATTTCTCATTTAGTTTGTTTATTTCTTCAATAACTTTCTTGTCCATAATATTTTCTTTATTATTATGTTTATAAGAGTCTAATTTACTTTGAATATCTAACAATTCCTTATCCCAAGATTTCCTTTTATTATTATACCATCTGATACTTTGTCCATATAGATATGATTTTAAGGCATCCCAAACATAGACAATGGAGACTTCAGGAGTATTATTTATGTCTAAAAATGTTTTACTTCTGAAAGTATATATTCTTTATAGTCTTTTAGTTGAGTTAAGTATGCTGGTATCCTTCTGATCTGAACATTATGAGTATTTTTTATCATGAATTCAAAAACAATTGAATTATGATCAGATATAGGACATGAAATGATTTTGGAATTAATTAAATCTGTTACCATCTGGTTAGAAATTAAGACCCTATCTATTTTTGAATAAGTTTTGTATCTGTTAGAAAAAAGGTGTATGGTAATGATTTTGAATCTATCTGATTATTAATATCATTCAAATTATAAGAATTAGCAAAATCATTTAAATGTTTTGCATTAGATGTAATTCTTCTTTTTCCTATAGTGGTAGTATCACTTTCATGTAGTATACAATTAAAGTCACCAGCTAAAATAATATCTCCTATAGAGAATGATATGATCTTATCAAGATGATGTTTCACTGTATTAATACCAATTCCAGGTATCCAATATACATTAATTAGAGTGCAAGTCTTCCCATTAATTTATATTGTAACCATACAAAACATTCCTTTGTCATCTTGATAAGACTTAATGGTTTTAGGAATAGGCATACTTTTATTCCATAAAATAGCCACTCCTCTTTTTTTCTGAGTGTGCTCTGAACTAACCAATACTGTATATTTGTTTGTGGCTAGTTTATCAATATCTTTTTTCAAGAGATGGGTTTCTTGCAGGAAGACTAGGTTGGCCTTATGTAAATTAATGTATCTTATTAGGCTTGCCCTTTTACACGGATTATTCAATCCATTAATGTTTAAAGAAATTCCTTGTAAAGATGTCATTTGGCATTTTTAAAACTTAAGAATCTTATGATCAAAATAACAAATAACAACATAAGTAATGTTACATCTCCTCCTTTAGGTGTACCTTTAAATATAGCTGTATTTATTGAATCTCTTATGGGATTTTGTATAGGATTCAATTTTGTTTGTAGTGACAATGAGTGTACAAAATATATTGTGGATGTCAAAACTATATACATATAACAATGAACAAGTGAAAATAATGTAAGGATTAAATCTTGCATCCAGCCTGGAGTTAAAAACTCCAACTTAGAGTAGTATTTACCACTCAAGTTAACCCCTACCCTAAGCAGCAGTACCTCAGCTACCACCTTATCAATTTAATACTGGTTATATTTAACTTAAATTAACAGCTTTCAATTCAATTATCTAGCAAGACAAAACTACACATTTGATAAAACAGCATCATATAAACTAAAATAAACTTTTTTTTTTTTTAAACTATTCATACTACTATATACATCTATGTAATATAATACACTTGTATTCAAATAGCATTCAAATAATCTTGATATTAGGAACCAAGAGGAGAGAGAGAAATAAAAGACGTGAAAGAGGGAGAGAGAGTGAAAGAAAGAGAGAGAGAAAAAAAAGGAAGGCATATTTACATATTAATTTATTCAAAGTAAAAATAAGTTCTAACATTCATTTAAATCAAAAACTTTGGCTAATATGGTTCAGACATTACATATATTAAGATGCATCTATTTTCTGTCATGTAAATGCAGTCAACAGCTTCCAAAAAAAAACCTTGAATTGCTTGTATATGAGCATTTTACTCATACTCATTATTGTCAATAGAATAAAATATATTTATAGAAATTGTTATAAATCATACTGCATAGTTAAGCAAATTCTCAGAAACACTTGCATTATTGTAAAAAAAGCCATCTGTATTTTGTATGTCTATACTACTGCTTTAAAATATATCACATGACAATTTCTTCCAGAATAGAGTTATAAAGTTATTTATGCTTGTCACTCAGATGAATTAAATGAGTTATAGTAATGTATATGTTTGGAACATAAGTTTTTAACACAGATTAGTATGCTGCAGTCAAGTAGATTTTCAAAAACACTTGAATAAATGTTTCATTTTCTATGCCTTCTAAAATAAGACATTTACTTTACTACAAGAAACTGCATCATTTAAAATCATTATAACTGACATATTTTATGAATTATAACATAGATATTTAAGGAAAATTATATAAAATAACTCACATTTAAATGTTAAAGAGTTCATTTTCCTTCACATAGTCGCATTTGCATCAGTTCTACTTCCTGGTAGAGTGTTCTTCCTGAATCTGCGATGTGTCAGTGTGATGTCTAGGTCAAAGGTCAAATTGACTGCTTTCAGCTTCTCTGTGAGAATTCTGAGAGTTGAAGCTTTTAAAACAACTCGAGGACACTGTTCATGAGGCAGCACACATCCCAGATTGTCTCCCTTAACATTTTGGCGGGAAACTTGTTAAAAACTAGTGACAAACATTCATTTAGCAGTGTAAATGCATCAAAACATGACAAAACCTTCGCAATGTATTTTACAGGTTATTACAGCCTCTATGTAAGTGAAGTTAAGCCCAAAGTTATTAATAAGTAATAAAACTCAATATTTTTGTCCCAACTCAATTTTTATGCAAATCTTATTATTTACTGTGTCTATATGATCAAAATCATTTCTATATATTAATATGAAAAAAAAATAAAGAGAAAGAATAAAGAAAAGAAAAAGAGAGTAGAAAATAAGAGTGTAAAGCAGAAATAGAAAAAATGTAAGAGAAAGCTATAAGAAGTATATACAACGGAATATTACTTACTGTTTATATTAATAGAGTTAAAATAAAACATATTATTTACTATTATTTAGTTCTAATTATTATTAGTTAAAGCATGACAGATTATTTACAAACAAGCATAAGCAGTATAATCAAGAAAGTATAATTAGGAATAGCATTTGAAGAACATATAAACTTTTTACAAGGAATAAATATGTTATTATTCCATTTATCATATTTTCATTACTCTTCTCTCCCTGCCCTCCCCACCCTTTACCCACTACATAATCTAAATAGAGTGTCATTGTTTAAACAAAGAAAAGAAGAAAAGGAGAAAAAAAAGAGAAGAAAAAAAATGTATCAAATTACTGACCTTACTTTTCTTTTTCAGAAAGAGAAACAAATTGAATAATAGCTTGTTATCAGTTCCTCAGATATTTTGACTGGTTATGAAACAAAACATTTCTTTGCACACAGAGAATAACTTTGATTAAATCTTTTTCAGAATATTTGTGGCTTTCTGGAAATGCAGGAACAATATTTAAAAAGATTAATAATGAAGTAAAATGATGAGAGAAAAAAAAAGAAAAAAAAACATAGAACAAATCATTTGTTTTTTAGTCTCTTCTTCTTCTCTGAAGTCTTCCACGAAGTTTCAGTTGCCAGTCTCTTTAATGAAGGACTAGCCCATTCCATTTCCTCTATTTTATCCAAAATCTTATTTTTTTGATAAACAGTAAAGCAGAGTCTAAGTCATCAAAAATTTTAGGACCATCAGGAAGGAAGATTTTTAGCTTGGCAGGAAACAGAAGGTATGTTTTAAACTGTGCTTTTCTAAGCTCCCTTATTAGTGGCAGAAAAACTTTTCTTTTAGCTATTACCAAGGAAGAATAGTCATTGTCAAAACGCACAGTTGTCTCATTAATCTTAACAGGAGCTTTAGCCCAAGCAGATTTAAGAACCATCTCTTTATCAAAAGATGATAGAAATCTAACTATAACTGATCTAGGATAGTTTTTGTTAGAGTTAGTATTAGCTATAGATCTATGTGCTCATTCGATACCAAAAGAGAATGCTTCTGGTAAGTCTAAAGTTTTAGGGAGCCATGTTGTTAAAAAAGAAGTAATATTGTTACCTTCAATATTTTCTGGCAGTCCAAAAATCCGAATGTTATTAGCCTAGATCTATTTTCCAGATCATCCAGCTTTGTTTGTAAATGTGTATTTTGTTTCAGCAGAAACTCAATGTTGATTTCCTCTTCTTGGATTCTATTTTCCATGTCATTCACAGCTTCTTCTATGCCTGTCATCTGGATCTTCTGTTGTTGCAGGTCTATATGTAACAAGTCTATTTGTTTTGTAGTTTTTCTATGAAGGTATCTATTTTAGTATCCATTTTATCCATCTTAGCAGTAAGTTGCTGGATTATAGTTATCAGAGACTGAAGTTCTTTCTTGATGCTGGAGTCTTGAGAATTTGTCTTACTGGAACTCATTTCAGACTGATAAACTGACAGGAAAATTTCCAAACTGATTTCTGACAGGAATATTGTTAAAATTTCCTTTCTTTTTTAGATATAGTTCAAGAACTATATAAAACAAACATATTTAGAAAGAAAATTACTTCAAAAATTATTTTTTTAAGTAATTAATTCTTGTCAGTGTAATGAAATTGGTGGAGCTGAAGAAATCTGCTGCTATCCTGTGTTCATCCTTGGCCATGCCCCAATCTCTCCCAGTATTCCTGACAGAGTACTCTGTAGAGAATTTTTAAAGTCTGCCAACTCATTGCACTCCAAAAACATATGCTCACAGGTACCTGTTTCTTCCTCTTTACACCTCCAGCATTTGCCGTCTATGTGAGGAAAAATTCTTTGCAATCTCCTTGGGGTATAAATTACCAATGCAAACACTTCTAGGCAAAAATCTTAAAACTTCTACAGTTTCTCACATATTTGGGAGCCATACTTATATCCTATTGTTTATTTATGAATTCCTTATCTAATCTCTCATCCCAATCTTTTCTGATCTCCTGTGATTGATTCCTGTAGTTATTGTGGAATCTTTTATATACCCTACTAATTATCCCTTTTTTAACAGCAGCTTCTGTTCTAGATTCAGCTACAAGCTCAACCAGTGCAGGTCTTTCACTTAGGATTCCCCTATCCCTTTCTCTTTGTCTATACTCTGATATCGATCTCTGATATACTGTAGTCTATCTTTAGGCTGCGATTCAGATGTGTTCTTGGCTCTTCCCATTCAGTTACATTTGGTTCATTTGTTATCTCCCTCCAGTAAATTCCAGCCCCCTCTTGCCTGTTGTACATACCCCTAATTACAGTCATCCCTATCAGCAGAAGCTCCTTTCTCCAGTCCCTTGTTGGCTTAGTTCTTAGTATACTTTCTGCTGCTTTATTAATATAATATTCTGTATGACAGTTGTTATTCTCCTTAAAGATCTATATCCAAAATGTCACTATTTCCTTATTTCTTGAATTCCCCCTCTGCTTCATCATCCTTTTTCACTTTGACTTGTTTCTTTCTGCTTGTGTTATGTTTAAGAGCCTTAACTGTGTAGCTGTAAAATATCCCTTCAAATCAGGTAATCCTAAACCTCCTTGTCATATTGGAAGGACTAGCTAATCCCACTCTTGTCCCCTTCCCCTCCTAGATAAAAATCCTTCAACTGTGCATTAATTATTATCCGCAACTTCTCCTCTGGTCTGTAAAAAATATGCCTGACCTATGTATAAAACTAAGGGGACTAAAACATTTTTGCTGCTTGTATCTTGCTGTTCATATCCATATGCAAGAGCTTCCAGTTTCTCAGTTTTTGTATTTTTTTCTTGTTTACTCTCTTCCCACATATCCTTAGCAGCCATAACTGCATCATTTTTAGCCCATACTCCTAAATACTTGCTGAACCAATTAATGAGTGGGTAAATAGTTTGCAGCTTTAGCCTTTGTTTTATCTTCATTAATTGTATATCCCCAAAAAACCCAGAACTGTCTCAGAATGTTCTACATCACTGAGATGTCTTTTCTTGTTTCATCAGGTACAAAATAGTATCTGCAGATAAAGCCAACTTTTCTTGAATACCAGACCAATTATATCCTTGAATTTCTGAGTTCCTTATCATTTTTTTTTTGCTAATGGCTGCAAGTATAATGCAGATAACAAAGGGGAAAGAAGATATCCCTGTCTGGTTTCTCTGTTCAGATACAACTTATCAGTGGGGAACCCTCCTATTTTGATGTTTGCCTTCTATCCATCCTATACCCTCTTAATTAACCTTTTTTATATCAGGAAATGCAAATGTTTGCATTCCCATACTCAAATCTCAGCTTACTCTGCTGAGTGCTTTCTCTGCATCAAATCCCACCATCAACCAACTTTAACATTAACTGGCTATCCTGTAATAGCAGTCTCTCAACCATTCACCTTAATCTTCATGGGTTCACTCAACTCATTCAATCCCCTACCCGAATCAAAACCCTAACAATCATACCTTACTTGACTGGATCCTAGTCAGCAAAGCCCCTCATGCTTACCTAGCAGGCTGCTTACCTGACAGTCTTAGTGACCACTCCCCCACTTTCCTAATTCAGCACCACACAAACAGTCTCAAGCCCATTATCCATAGGCAAATATGGAACAAGTTCAACTTCAACCCCAACTCCTTCATCTCTTCCCTGCAAAAAATTAACTGGTCACCACTAAAATACCTCAACTTAGATGAGGCTGTCCACTTCTTCAACAGTACCTTCCTCTCCATCCTAAACACCCATGCTCCTGTAAGAAATGCCAAAGTCAGATCCAGGCATGCCCCATGGTTACAAAAGACCACCAGAACCCTAATGAAATCCAGAGATAAGGCCTGGGAGCACTGGCGACTAAGAAAAAATAACTCAGGCAATTATTCCTTGAACTGCGCAATAAAGCCAAAAAGCATATAAAATTAGACAAATCCCTCTACTATAAATCCACCCTAAACTCTAACAGCCACAACCCCAAGCAGTTCTGGTCCACTATTAACACTATCCTCCACCCAGGGAAGGTTGATACCCCCCAGCCGTCCATTCCCCCCTCCTCCAGCAATATTGCTGAATCCTTCAACAAACACTTCACTGAAACTATAACATCTCTAAACAAACAACACTTCCCTACAACAGCCCCCCAACTCCTAACCCTAAACCCCCCCACTCCTCTTTTCTTCTTCACCTCAGTACCTACCTCCAACATAAAAAGACTGTTGTCAAAACTTAAATCCACCAAACTCACAGCTGACAACCTCCCCTCTGAATACTTGAAAATTGCAGCAGATACACTTGCCTACCCAATTTCAACTCTAATCAACCGATCCATAACAGAAGGCTATATTCCCTCGATATGGAAAATATCCCACATCATTCCCCTCCACAAAGGCACCCTCTCCACCAACCTCTCCAATTACCGCCCCATTGCTATTCTCTCCCCTCTCTCCAAGATACTTGAAAATGTATCAACACCCAGGTCTCCAACTACCTCCTAGCTAATAATCTCCTCTCCAAAACCCAACATGGTTTCAGGCCATATCACAGTACTACCTCTGCTCTGCTCTCCTTCACCAACACTATACTTCATCACAAAAACAATGGCCTCTTCTCTACTGCCGTATTTCTAGATCTCTCAAAGGCCTTCGACATGGCATCTCATGAGCTACTACTCTCTACTCTCCCCAACCTCTCCTTCTCACAGTCAGCCTGCAACTGGTCCCACAGCTATCTACACGAACGCCAGTAATCAATAATCTGGGACAATAACATATTACCTCGCCTCCCATTTACTCTGAGTTCCCAAGGGTCTACCCTCTGCTATTCTCAGTTTTCACTAACAGCCTACATACTGCCACCACACAAGCATCTCTTATACAGTACGCAGATGACTCTACTCTCATCTGCTCTGCCCCCACTCTACCAGAACTACAACAAATCACAAAGGAATCATTTTCTTCTGTAGAAAGCTGGCTACCCAATGCTCAGCTCCTACTCAACCCAAGTAAGACAAAACTTCTCCTGTTCCAACCTTCCAAAGCCACCCAAAACACCCCCTCACTTCAACATTCTTGCCAAAGACAATACCATAATCTCTCCATCAGTACACACAAAATTACTCAGTGTGGAAATAGACGACAAACTTAGATTTGACACCCACATATCTCTCACAATAAAAAAAGTTCGCAAGAAACTTGGTGCATTATATCGAAGCCGCCAATTCCTAACCAAGGCAGCTAGAATCTCTATAACCAATTCCCAGCTAATCTCCACCCTACTCTATGCATCCCCCATACTTACCAACCTTAAACAGACAGACCTACACAAGCTGGATGCTTGTTACAACAAAATTGCTAAAATTGGTACTGGAACCTCCTACCACAGCCATCATTGTATCTCCCTTAAAGAGCTAAACTGGCTAGAACTCCCACAACTCCTTCACTTTAATCAACTCACCCTCACTCATAAACTTATTAACCACCCCCGTAACATCCCCTCTAACCCTTCTCCAACCCTATCACCCCACTAGGCTCATAAGATTAAGCAACAAAAATCAACTCACTGTTATCAAACCCAAAAACTCATCAGGAGAAGCCATATTTTCATGTACCATATCTAAACTTTGGAACAATCTTCCACCCTCTATAACTACACTACCTTCCAGCAGCCTTTTCAAGACTGCGCTCAAATTCCACTTAAATTTGCACTGGCTTTGTCCTTGTTCTAATACAGACTAACACCCCCACCCTTACCCACCCACCTAGACTCTTAACCCAACTATACTACCGCCACTACTAACCACAGTCAGAAATAGTTGTCTTTACATACTTTAACATCTTGTCTGACAACTTTGTTACTAATATTATAAATGACAAGAAACTATCTTAACTTGCAACATTTACTGTATATACTGTTGATAATCAATATATTGTTATTGTATTAAAGCCAACAACCTGTAATGTTGTTTACTATTGCTGCAACTTTGTATCTCTATTTATCATGTACATGATGTGGAGCTTTTCTCCCTGGGCATCCGCTGAAAAAGGACCTGCGACCAGTCAGAATTTCCCAGTAAGCAAATGTAAATAAATACATAAAGTAAAATAAATAAAATCAACAATGACATTGTTTACATTCTGCTTTCCTCTAGACTATCTTCATTCTATTAATGTTTTCATCCACAAAACCACATTAATCAATATCTGTCAGTTTTGGCAACACCTTTGCCATTATTTTAGTCATTATAGACATAAACAGATTATAATCATGATTTAAAATTAAAATTGGCCTATATGAAGCTGAATCTGATGGGCCTTTATTGTCTTCAGAAATTACAGCCACCACAGCTTTTTTCAAGGATGTGGGTGCTTCCTGTCCTTTTAAAATACTGTTAAACAAGACCTTCCAAAATTTTCTCACTTTCTTTCGTCCTAACTTTCACCAGAATACCATCTATACCTGGAAACTTTCCTGCAGATTGGTTATACATTACCATTTATGTCTCCTCTCCTCCTATCTTAACTGTTAATTGTGGAACCTCGCCTACCTCTAACCTTGGCATATTTAAGTCTTCCACAAATAGTTCCATTTGTGCTTTTTCTTGAATCCCCACTTCTCTGCTTTATACAAATTTTCATAAAATGTCTCCTTAATACCTCTACAGGATCTGTGGTTATTTTTCTTGTTATAAGCTCCCCAAGTTTAACTACTCATTCTTCTTTCAGTTGCCTAAATCGATATGTCAAAAGTTTTTGTGCTTTGGAGTTATCAAAAAACATTTGCGTAACAGCAAGCTTTCTAATCTCATACATATTATCCAAGTTCTCCCTTATTTTCTCTTTGGCACTCTCCAGTTGCACTGCCGTTGTTCTTTGAGATTCCCCTTTTTCTATACTACTTTCACCTTTGTCATCCCCTCTAAATAATTATTGTTAATTCTTAACCACATCTCTTTTTTTTTTATTTCTACACTATTTTTAAACTCCACTTCATTTTATCTAACTCACTAGCTGTAACTTCTGGAGTACGTTCTATCTTCTCTAATAACTCCCGAATAATTTTCACTACCCATTCCTTAAATTCCTCTCTTTTTAACAGGTAGGTGGAGAAGCACCAGTACCTCATACTTACTTCATTACTCCACATTTTTGTCTTTTTTTATTTTCAAACAAGAAATATATTTATTGAATTATCACTTATGACATAGGCAATCATGCATTTATAGAAATGAAAACAAACCATACTGACATATTTTCAGTTGCAAACATTATATATCACATGTAATCTAGACGCTTGGGCACTAATTGGTGTCTGTTCTTTTATCTTTATTTCCCCTCCCCTTCCTCATGTCAAAAACAGTTTGCATGCTTTGAGAAACCATTGACTTTTATCCTGGAAGAAATGGTGCTTTGGCTTTTTTATTGCCCTATAATCAGCTTGTCTGCTTGGAAACATAAGAGGAAAAATGGTAGTCCTCAGCTGCAGGCTTCTAAAGACAAGCTGCCACATTTATTGCTAAAAGAAATTCATTATATTTAGTGTTCTCTTCTTTACTTGTTTCCATTTAAAATGTATTATTTTAAGCCAAGGTCTTAATTCAGACATTCACCTAAACATATCAGCTGTACTGATCTGTGTGCTTTTGCACCCCATTTCCCACCTAAACAACCCAAGATTACAGTCTATTAACTTAAATTACTTTTGTCTATTTTTTTTCTCTTTTTGTATTGTAATCCTAACATTTCTTAATATTAAAAAAGGAAGGAAAAAAAGCCATTTGTTTACTTTAGTGTCTTTATCACATACAAAAACAACTAGAAATGCTTTGCTGTAAAACACAATTTATGTCATGAAAAGTTTCGTAGAAATACTATTAAGAACAGAAGTTGTTTTACTGCAGTTTACTTCATCCTTCCTCTTCCCCTCCCCTGAGAGTCCTTCCAAAGATTAATGACATGAAGTGCGGGAAATGCCTTTCAGTTCCCCACAAGTCTGACATAGTTAACAAACGTTCATACTTTCCACTTTTTCTTACACAGCCGTATTTCACAAATGCGAGTGATGCTCTTCAGCCTCACATTTGTTCATTATTTTCCATGTTGCTGGTCTTCCTCCTGTTCATCTGTATCTGCCAACTCCAGACTCTGGTTCAGTTCCAAGGTACTCCTGATTCTTCCAGTCAGTTCATGTGCTTTCCTTTGTCTCTCAAGTATTTTCCTTTGAAACAAAGGAAATGGTTTCATTGGCAAAGTCTCTCCATGTGCTTTATCAGAAGAATGAGAAGGAGAGTCCCCTTTTGCTTGATGGCTCACTTTTTGTTGGACAAACCTTTTTATTTCCCCCTTAGCCTTTTCTGCATCAAAAATATTGACTAAAAAATGGCCTTGATCCTCCAGGAAAAATATTTTTGAATATAGCTGGATTCAGCAACTTGTATCTTATACCTGCTTCTCAACATTCCCTGATTGCTGAAATAAATATGTTTCTTTTCAGCCTGGTGTACAGTGAATAATCATTTTCCACAAGCAGTCTGCTGTCTCCAACTTTTAATATTTTGCCCTTTTGCCACAGTTTTGTCAGCCTCAACGCCTTCTGCTGGTGGGTTTGTATCTTTGCTAATGCACGTCTTGGCTGATTTTGTGTGGCTAGATTTGGAGCATATATACATGGTATGCACTTTCAGTTAACAGTTCCTGTTTTAGAATACTAGTTCAGTTGCTTATCTGTATCTTCAAAAAATTAATATAGTCCGTTTCTTCCAGTTTCTCTTGTACAGCAGAAAATCTCAGATTTTCCCTATGTGCTCTGTCCTCTAATTCTACCATTTTTAAACCTCTCTTCTTTAGCAGTCTCATACTCAGCCAGCCTTTTCTTAATTTCTATTTTTTGCAGTTTTATCAGCTCACCTGAATATCTGTTTAAAGCTTCTTCCATTTTTTCCAGCCTTTAAATTGTTATACTCCTATAGTGTTTTGTTTATTTTAATCCGCTCTGTGCACAGTTGGCTTATTTTTTCCTCTAGATTACTGGAAATCATGTCTTGTACCAAAGCTGGAGCTTGAACTGCCTTTTGCCGAACAACTGCAGGATTCTTCTCAGTATTTTTTCTTCACCTTTTCTAGTTGATTTTCTTTCAGGGTCTCTTAGTTTCTTCTTTGCTGGCATCCAGGCAGTGTACTTGCTAGCTAGTAACTGAATTTACTAAAAGTGAAAGAGTTCCTTGCCCTTGTCCTTCAGTTTCTTTTCTCACAGTGGGAGAACTGAAGTTAAGCTGTTGATCAGTGTACAGCCATCTTGGAAAGTCTAATTAAATAATTTTATCCAACAAATGCAAACTCTGGACAATGAGTTAGAGCTCAGGAAAATGAATAAAGGTGTCAAAAGGACTATGATTCTAATACTGCCTTCATTAAATTACACTCCAGAGAAAAGCTGTCTACTTTAATAGTAATACTGCTGGAACTGTAAAACTAGAACAAAAACATCAGACAGTCTACCCAAAATCCATTCTATGCCACTTCAGTGAATTCTCTTTGTCAGGGCAAAGCTACATGGTACAACTGAGTTTCTTGGCCTTGTAGACGACATACAGGTCTGTAATGGCACCTTGTTTTTCACTATTGAATGACAGATGTCTGTGTACCACCATCCGCCATTTAAAGGGTATCAAGGCTAACAGATACTGGCTTGTATCTAGCAAGCTATACCCCAGTACTTCCATTGAATTTCTAATATAACTTTTACAGTTCAGTTTGGAAGTAAACGTGATCCATTTTGACAGTAAATGTCTTTTACAGTTATGGGGATACATTTGCCCCCATATATACTGACTTGTATACAGGATATTTCTGCATCTGTATATGTTTATGATGCTAATATTTATTTATTTATTTATTTACATTTGTTGACCGAGAGTGTCCGACTGGACGTAGGTCCATTTTCAACGGAGGCCCGGGGAGAAAAGCTTCACAGTTAAAATAAACAGACAGTAGTTACATTGTATTACATAGCGATTAACAATTTAACATAGCAATTAATTACAAACATATTTACAGATGAAGAATATAGTACATCAGTAGACAACTAGAATCTTTATCTGCGAAGTACATAACAGACATTAACAAATGTTACAATAAGAAGTTCCTGCTGTATAATAAGTACTAGGCTTATGAGCATCTGAGCTTGCTATAATCAAGGTAGTTAGTGGGGTGGAAAGAAAGGTAGTGGTTGGATGGGGTGGGTGATATTAGAGTGGAAGTTGCAAGGGCATAGCCAGCATGTTTTTAGGTGCGCTTTTAGTAAAGTTTTGAAGTGGGTGCATGATGGTACAGAGGTAATTGTGGGTGGGAGGGAGTTCCATAATTTGGCTATGGCTCAAGAGAATAGTGCTTCACCAGCAGAGCTATTGGCTTTAGTGATCTGCAAGTGATTTTTGTTGCTGGATCTTAGTGGTCTGGTGGTGCAATAGGGTTGGAGTAGTTTCTGGAGGGGATGGGACATTTAGTGGATGGTTTACTAGTTTGTGGGCGAGTGATAGTTGATACCATTGAAGGAGGTGAGGGAGTTCAAGCTAGCCCAGTTCAGCAAGTGAGAGACAGTGGTGACTACGGTAGGATGCCCCTGTGGCGAATTTGGCGATTTTGTTGTAGCAGGTCTCTAGATGTTTAGATCACATTGCCTTAGGTTGGTATATATTGGAGAGGCATAAAGTAGGGTGGAGATAAGGTGGGAATTTGCTAATGAAATCTTTGCTGCTTTGGTGAGAAGTTGCTTATTTCTGTATAACGCTCCTAGTTTTATGTGGACTTTTTTTATGGTCATGAATATGTGAATGTCAAATTTTAGTTTATTGTCTATTTCCACTCCTAGCAATTTGGTGTGTTCAGTTGGGTATATAGTGGTGTTGTCTTTTGCTGTGATGTTAAAGTGAGAGTTGTTTTGAGTATGTTTGCTGGGTTGGAAGATGAGTAGTTTAGTTTTGTTTGGGTTGAGTATTAATTGGGTATTGGATAACCAAGCTTCAACAGAGGAAAAGGCTTCCTGTGTGACTTTTTGCAGTTTGGGCAGGGACTGAGCTGAGCAGATGATGGTTGAGTCATCTGCGTATTGTATGAGTGTGCCATGTTTGGTGGCAGAGGCTAGATTGTTGGTAAAAACAGAGAAGAGTAGGGTTCCAAGGATGGATCCTTGGGGAACCCCTATGGAGACAGGTAGTTGGGGAGATATGTCATTCTGCCATACAACGGATTGTTGGTGGTCAGACAGGTAACTCTCAAACCAGTTGGTGACTTATTGAGAGAAGGATAGGTTATTGAGGACAGAGATGAGTTGTTTGTGTGGGACCATGCCAAATGCTTTATATAGGTCCAGGAAAGTAGCAGAGGAGAGATACCATTGTTTTTATGCTGAAGGATAGTGTTAGTAAAGGAGAGTAAGGCAGTGGTGGTGCTATGGTTTGGCCAGAAACCATGCTGAGTATTGGAAAGAAGGTTGTTAGTAAGGAGGTAGGGGTCTACTTCACTTGATTGAAAGCTCACGAGACTGAAACTCATTCCGTTGAAAGGTATATGCCCTTTTCCCCATTGTAGTGCGATTCTGGAGTTACTATATATAGTAAGGGGGGTGTAGGGGGCACAGTCCCCTACATAGTTTGGGTATATATTGTGTTCTAAAAAGAGTTATTCATTACAGTTGTAGGTATCCATGTATATGGTTTAAAATGTATAAAATAGGTGGAGGGCTTCGCCCCACACACCCCCAATGAGGGGGGCTGTACTCCCCACATACCCCCCCTTGCTATATGTACTAACTCCAGAATCGTACTACAATGGGGAAAAGGGCATATACCTTTTAATGAAATGTTTCAGTGAAGTGAGCTTTCAGTCAACTGTGCTCCTTCAGATGAGCTTCAGTCTAGTGAGCTTTCAATCAAGTGAAGCAGACCTGTCTCTCTCTCTCTCTATAGATATATATTTATATATATATATATAATCTGTCACACAGACATGGTTCCTTCTCTTGGATTGATAAAATCCTGGTCACTAAAGAGCATACGCATAAAATTAGTTCACTCCAGTATGGCTCTTTCTGATTGTCAGACCACACCTTATTAACCTTCAAGGTCCATTTTGACACTGGAAATTGAATCTTTATTTCTGCTGGCATCGACAATTTTTGCAAGCAATCTGAGCTTTCTGCTGAAGACAAGAGATTGAGACTGCCAGTTTTGATCCACAATCCAGCTAAAGCTGGGATCACCTCAAGGTGGATTTGGTATACACCCTTAGATTTTTACAGATAATACAATGACAGTACTACAGGAAACACAGAAGGAATTTCAGAGGTAATTTTTTTTCAGCATAGGATTATGCTGGAATTTGAGTCTCTAGACTGGGAATGCTTAGCTCATCTGCGAAATAATATAATCAATAATTTAGATTAAGATAGATCAAAGTAAACAGGCACTGAGTCTAAAAACAATTGATCGTTCCCCCTCTTCCCTTAGATATTTTGCAGTGAGACTGAGGAACCTTAAGGTTTCTAGGGTGTTACTAGACTTATGAACCCCATCACTGCCATGGTGGTCTGCTCCCCATCAGAGAGTGAATAGTGTATATCCTACCTCACTAAGCTATATGGAGTTAAAGAGGAGTATCAGTACTCATCTGAAGCAGAAAAGATGTTTTTTACTCCCCATGATTGAAGTGGAACCTATGCATAGGAGACTAGAAAAAGGGAAAATACCAGGATTGGATGGGCTGCATTTAGAAAGATATATATATATATATATATATATATATATATATATATATATATATATATGTATATATATATATATATGTGTGTGTATATATATGAGTGTTTTCAGGATTTTTTTTGTCATATTTGTAAATTTATCTAACTATATCATGCACACAGGGGAGTCTCCAACATCCTGGAAAAAGATAACCATTTCATTAATTTTAAAACCTGGGAAATATTCCCTTCTTCCTGTCATACTGTTTTGGTACTTAACCATAATTACAAATTATTCATGGTTGTATTAGCAAACACACTTGCCATATATGATATACCCTAACCAGGTCAGTTTATTTTAGGTAGTACCACCTCCAACAACCAAGTAAAGTTGTTCCTGGTGGTTGAAGACGCCTGTCCGTCTAAACCTTCTCTTATCTTATCTAGTTTAGATGTGGAGAACACATTCAACAGTGCCCAATTGGAGTATCTTTTCTTGGTCTTTGAGCATCTAGGGTGTCCACAGGAAATTGTGAGATTCCTAAAAAGGTTACATGAGGGCTTGTACAGCATAGTAAAAATAAATTCTAGATTATCTCCCAATTTCTTAATTTCCCAATTCTAAGGGGTACTAGACAGGGATGTCTACTTTCTCCCCTTTTGTTTGACATATATTTAGAACCTTTGGCTGAAAAATTGCTTAGCTTCATATTGGAAGATTATAAATTTGCTGAACAAGTTTTCAAAATTGCCTTGTACGTGGATGACCTTTTACTGTATCTTACCCACCAGGAGCAGGAACTAGATAGAACTTTTGAAGTACTTAATAACTTTGGAAAAATAAACTATAAAATTAGTGTGTCAAAAACTGAGACAGTTATAACTTCATATACTTCCTCCCTTGGCATAAGGTATGCTCATCCATTTTTAGACTGACACAGTCAAATGACTTATTTGGGAATACAGTTTACGGACACAATTCTGGGGTCCATCAAAACTACCTGTAAACAGATTTTGGACAAATTCTTAGAAGGCTGGGGATGGCTTGAATTGGACATGCATAAAAGCCAGGCAGTTAATCGGTTTGTTTTACCATTGTATTTCTATGCCATTTAGAGGAGTCCCCTTCCCATGGAAGCAGGCTATAGGGAAATTAAGAGATTAGTACTGAAATTCAGTGGACACCATAAAGTTGTTTGGGATGTTCTCATCCTCCCTACATATTGTAGATGGTCTGGACAACTCGATTTTGCATTATATGCCAGGGCTGTTAAAATTAAAAATTGTATCCAGGTTATGTCCGAAGTCTATGTGGAAGGGGGGGCCTTAACTGCTATGATGGGAAATCTCATCTATTTTTATCAGCTTATTAATGTAAAAAATCCAGGAAAATGAATAGGCTCTCATTTTTTTGCCATGGCCTTTTACACACATTTGACTTGCCTTAACAGAGATGAAATTGAGATCTTGGAAGAGGGAGGTATCCTCCATTACCATAACATGTGAACGACAAAAAAATCCTCATATATTCAGAATATTAAGTAATGTTCCCACTCTAAGATACTGGATGCCTTTGTTCAAAGGTGCCAATATTTTATCCTGGCTAGATTTCTCAATGAAATTAAGCTTAGATATACTAAATAAGCCTCTGTGTGAGCAATGATGCAGAAAGCCTGAAACTTTATAAGATTCCCACCAATGATTATCCCTTCCTAGTTTTATAGCTAATAGAGGCCCACAAGAAGTACTTGAATAAAGGCTGCATCAGTAAAGTATGTAGAATTATTATGGAATTGAGATAGAGGAGTACAAATACATTTTGTATTTATTTATTTTATTTTATTTTACATTTGTTGACTGGGCTAGTCTAGCTGGATATATTTCCATTTTCAGTAGAGGCCCAGGGAGAAAAGCTCCAACATTAATAGTTAGATCATTACTTGAAATACAGCAACAAGGATGGTAAACATAGTTGAAACATAGTACATGAAAGTAGTTCAAATAAGTATACAAGAATCAGTAATAAAAAAATAGTGATCAAAAAAGTTATTTACACTAGTATAGAAATCATTAAGAACGGTGAGATTAATTATTTACACAATAAAAGTGACATAGTGTTATTATGTACTAGGTTGTACTAGCAATAAGCAAGACAGAATCTACCAAATTGTTTCATTGTGGTCACCAGTTCAGTTCTTCATCATAGAAATTATACAAATATGTGTGAAAAATTGGTAGGGTGAAGAAGTAATATTAGTAGAGGGAAAGGTTAGTCAGGTTTACAACATGGACATAACCAGTGAGTTTTAAAGTATGTTTTAAGTCTTTGTTTAAATAGAGGCAAAGAAGAAAGTGTTGTTAGTTCATTGGGAAGGAGGTTCCAGTCTTTTCCCACTGTGTTAGAAAACAGGGAATCTCCAGCCAAGTTAATAGTTTTGGTTATGCTAGCTAGAAGCTTGTTAGAGGAGCGCAGTGAGTTTAGGTTTTTATAAGGGATTATGAGATTGGATAGTGTAGGAGTGCTATTAGGTTGATAAAATATCTTGTGGGTCATGGTTAGTTGGGAGATTTTCAGAAGGTTTTGAAGTTCAAGCCAGCCCAGCTGCTTTAGATTTAGACAGTGGTGAGTTCGAAAGGGGTTACCAGTGGCAAATATGGCGATGCTGTTATAGGCATGCTGTAGTTTGACAAGGTTATTCTTTTTGAGGTAAGTGTATATGGGAACTTTCCTGTTTTTCTAGGTTGAGGTGATTTTGGCTGCTATGGGAAAGAGATTGGGATATTTCTGTATCCTATACTACCTGGAGTGACTTATCTCTAGATATGCTACCTAATCTAGGAATTTAGGAAGTATCATTTCTTTGGATGACATTGCCAGTTTAAATATTTTTTATATCCCTGCAAGACTATACAGGATGGTCCTCAGTACATTAAACAGATGTTAGAGGTACCTTCAGCCCGAGTGAGATAGCAGAGTGACTACACATTTTTTGAGCTGTCCATTTTTTGCAGGTATTGAAAAAAACATGCAAAGTGCTTTGCATTTGGCAGGGGAGGGCACATCCTTGCTCATCCCTTTAATTCACTTGACATCCTATTAGGTGACCTTTTTAGATCATTGTTAAAGTTGTTTAGCTTAAAATGTTTTTGTTCCTAATTTCTCGCACAGTTACTTGGGTCATTTGGGGTGTTTTACTTCTTAGTAGAAATATAGCTTGGTGGTCGCTGAGGGTGTCTGGTAGACACCCTGCTAGGAATATTTGGGAAGGATGGGATACATTTATCCAGTCCAGTATGGATTGATGTTTGGTTCTCTTGTCCTTTCTAGTGGGGGAAGTTATAAGTTGGGTTAGTCCATGTAGGTTGATGTGGGAGAGTGGGTTTTGACTGGAGCAGTTGTACCAGTCAGTATTAAGGTCACCTAATAGGATGTTTTCTTGGGGGAAGGAGTTAGATATCCATTCTAGGAGATTTTCTGTAATGGAAATATTGTTGCTTGGAGAGATATAGCATCCTATAATATGGATGTATTTTTTTGGGTTGAGTTTGTTTAGTGAGGGTGAGTTCAACGTTTTCTAGGTCTGGGGTTGTGTTGTCTAGTTTTTCTAGGATGAGGTGATTTTTGTAAAGTATGGCTACCCCCCCCCCCCCCCACACACACACACACCTTTTTCTTAATCTGTCACTACGAATTATATTGTAACCTGGTGCTGTAATTTTCCCCAAGGTACAATACGTGGACTAGACTGAATAGAAATCATATTTCACACAAAAGTGTGTAGTTAAGTGAAAGCTTTGAAACACATCCAATAACTATTTCAGATTATCTACCAATAAAAACTAAGGTAAATATGCAGGGTAATGAAGTTAAAATGAGATGTGTGTTTTCTTAACCATCTGTTAAAGGGTAAGGAATTTAAGGGATGTGTAATGGAAATGATAAAAACTTCTTTGGGAAGGGATAATTATTTGGTAAGATAAATGAAGATGGAGTTTTAAAACATGTTAGAAATAAGAGAGAGAGAGAGAGAGAGAGGGACATTATAAAAAGTCAAAAGAATTGTTTAGAGAGATTGACAAAGGTTAATGTATTGCAAAACAAGGCTTGTGTCACAAAGCAAGAAAAGGAGCAACTGCAAAGTGCTCAAGGAGAAATAAGGGAGTATTTGGATAATTTACACAAATTTAGAAAGGTTGCTGTTAAACAACTATTTTTGGCAACAATTCCAGAGCACAGAAACATTTAGTAACACGTGCAATAAAAAGTAGAAAAGTCTATTGCTAAACTTCGGCACTCTGTAGCAAGAAAAATAACCAGAGATCCTGAAGAGATACTAGAGATATTTTGAACATTTCATGAAAGCTTGTATAAAGGTGAGGAATGTGGAAACCATGAAAAGACAAAAATGCAATTTTTATGGAAGGTTTACTTATGACAAGGTTAGAGGCAGATGAGGCACACTTTAGAGCTTTGCAGCTAAAGCTCATGTACATCACACATGCAGGAGGTTATAAACCAAAGGATGATGATGAAACAAGGAGGAAGCTTGAGAAACAAGGATAGAGTAAACTGTTGGATGCAGCTCCTTAAGGAAAATAATATCAACCATGCATAATATTGCATCCATAAAGCAGCAGAAACTAAGCAGGGGTTTGGGAGATGAAACATTTATAAACAGGGGTCTGGGAGATGAACCGTTTAGTTAAAATGAAAACCTGTGTATAATGCATGAAAGTAAAAAAATGTGTACTTTTGTTTTCTTTTATTGTGTGTATACCTGTGTTACTGAGTACAATGTAAGAATTTAATAAATGTGTTGAAGGGAAAAATTATTTCCTTGATCTTCACATTTCAAATAGCATTTCCACATTATCAGATGAGAATTATTATAGAATGCACAGTTGGAAGAGGGAAGTGATATGAGAACTCAACAAAGGAAGAGAACATTTGGTGAACATCCAGAAGGGCCCTAAAGACAGATAGATGTCTCCAGCAGCAGCAGCTTTTCAGACTGCATAACTGAATGGTACCAGAACAAGTAGACAGCTGTTACTGTCAAAAGCACCCTGAGAATGATGGTGCCTTGCAGTCAAGCCTTTTTTTTGTTTGAAACCTAAAAGCTGTATTTGTGTCTGTGTGTGTGTGTGTGTGTGTGTGTGTGTGTGTGTGTGTGTGTGTGTGTGTGTGTGTGTGTGTGTGTGTGTGGTAAAACTGCATCAAGTGTAAAAGTGAAGTAATAAGTAGTTTTAAGGATTTAATATGTGGAAAATAACATTTTAGGCAGGTTCTAGTATCCCTCTTAACTTTTCACACTGGCCTTCATGTTAGGTAAAATACGTAACTTTAACAGATGTTCTGGGAGTAATGTATTACTTGGAAACTTTGCTGTGCACCACATGCATATATCTTTTGACTTGAATTCAGATAAGGTTGGCTGTTGGGAGAGATCTCATACCAATAATGAGCCACCAGTTTCAACTTCACTGACTCTGCATCTGCCATTGAAGAGTAGTAGTTTGAGGATGGCAGGCTTGAAAGAAGTGATGAAGGAAGGAGAAATGAACACCTCAGATGGTTTTGTTCACAGCTTCTGCAGCAAGGTCAGACTGCCCTGTTGGCTGTAATACAGTGGTAAACTAATACAGAAATTGTGAAAAATCTCCCAGGAGTTGAAAAAACACAATGTGGAGGAAGAATAAATTATCTTATTTTGGAGATATTTTAGTAAATGGACTAGGCTGGTGATGAAACTGAACCACCATCCTCGCTTTGTATGTAGTAGGTTACAGAAAGTATTTTTTCTGAACTGCTGTGGCAGAACAGGAGAGAGAATGAAACGTTGCCCTCAACTTCTTCTGTGACTTGAGGTGAATTTAGAAATGCATGGGTTGTTCGGGAAGCAGATTCGTTGACTGGCATTTATCTTTCATTAGAGGGGGGGGGGAACTGAGTGCATACTTGAAGTATGTCTTCTGTAGTCACATGCATGAGTAGGAATATTGTACATAGCACATTGCACATTGTTGTGTTTGCATTTACATCAGTGCTGTCTGTGCTCTTCCCTGTGGAAATATAGAAGGAAAACTTAGTGAATTACCTTTACTGTGTGAATAATATATGCATTGCTTTCTCCTGTCATTTATTTGTCATGTTCATTCTTTTCCTTTATTTGCTTGCTGTGAGTGAATCAGAAACTGTCTAAACTGACAGTAGAAAAAATCTGTTTACTGAACATTTCCTAACAGCGTTTGTCATGGCAATTCCCTGTTTGTTTTCACAGTGGTTAGATCTGCATCTTAAAGAAAATGTGCCTCCTTCTCTATTGTTGCTGTCTCGTGCAATGTATCTTACTGATGTCAATCCAAAGCCCATCCTTGAGACACTGCTGCAAACTGGGGTAAGTTCCCCTTTTTTCATTTCTTAAAAGTCCTTTGTAGTCCTGGTGCTACCACTACTCTCATATTCTACTGGTTTAAGAGAAACTGTCCTCCACTATCAGCACAAGAAAACCACTGTCTATGTTAAGTTATCTGGTGTACTTTTTATTATAATTCATGAAACTTTTATTCTATGTTTCTAAGATGCTTCTTTCAGAGTTAATTGTGTAATGTCCTTCCTTATCACTGATGCGGTGCTTTTTACAAATGGGATATCCTGCGGAGGATAGCTGAATATCCGGATGGCATACAAAAGCCTTAGCTCCTCCCAGGTGCCGTACATCAGACGTGTGTCCTACATCTAATGTGAATGTGTAGGGTTCATAAGTGACATATTAGTGCCTAATCCTCAGAACTTCTTTGAAGGCAGTCATAATGCTACTTTTTGTATTCAGTCTGCAAGTCGTCTGCTGCTACTGAGCCTTCAAAAGATAAGTCCACTGTTGAGGTCTATTCATTCCTCTTTTTTGGTTGTATTGCCTTTTGCATGTCATCCAGGAAGGGGAAATTTGAGTGTGAGAAGCAGATTCCCCATGAGGATAGACGTGCAAAGTGCCTTTTTTATCTAGGTGGCGCCCACGGCCATAGTTAGTGTGAGATTTGTCAAGCGTTTGCACCAAAGAGTCTATGCAGTTGTCCATCTTCTTATTTTATCTGTTTAGAAAACCACTGACTGAAGCTTCTGCCTCAGGGAACTAAGTTTTCTGAATCTGCCCGCTTCAATATTCAGCTGTCTCTTAAGAAGTAATCTAAAAAAATGTACTAAATCTTCTGTCCAGCCTCTTCAGGATGTCTCCACCGGTTTGGATGAAGTGCCTGACAACCATCCGGTTCCAACATCAGGTCCCTGTGTCATGATCCATTTGGAGGTCAACATGGGGCTGCCTGCCCGTGCGTCCAATGAGGCTGTGCCTGCATCTACTGTAGATGAGGTGGGGGAACCATGGCTGATCATTTTGGAGAGGCCTAGGGGGATTCCCCAGATTCTGGTTAAAGAGGAATTCCCTGGTTCCCTTATTAAAGTCAGGCAGGAGTCTGAACCCCTTAAATGTGTTAGGCTGATATTCCTTTGAAAAGGAAACAGAAGGCCAGATGTGTGGCTCTGTAGCTAATGATCCCCACATAAAGTGGCAGGATTTCACTCAGGGCCTTTTCAACGTCCTTATAGCTTTGAAGCACCCTCAGGGGATATCTGTTCCTTCCTGTGTTCCCTGGTCCTCTACTCCTTCTAAACATCTTTGAGACTCTGATTCCTCAGAGGATGACATGGAATTAGATTCTGGGAAGGAGTCATTAGTTTACTCCTCTCAAATCCAGTCCCATCTTGTTCTGGGGTCTGAATAAGAGGATTCCCTTTCTTCTTATTTCCCCATTGAGGAATTTCTTTTAAGGACACTATTGTATGCATGATGGAACATTTTAAATGAGATTGTTCTCAGATTTTTGATATCCAGAAGCTGTACTATGACCTGTTTTGTAGATTGATTCACCCTGCCTTTCAGCAGCCTCTTCGGTCTTGGATGCTCTGTTAAATGCTTTTTATTGTATTTCCCAGACTCCTGCTCCAAAGAAACCTGACTGTCTCTATAAAGTTCCTGAAGCCCAGAATTTTTTTTTTTTATAAAGTCCTTCTTCTGACCCTGCTGTGATTTCCCTGGCTACTAAATTTCTGGTCCTCTTCAAAGATTATATCTTCTGTCAAGGACAGCTGAGGTGTGAACAGGTATGGATAAAAAGTGTATACCTCTGCCACCTTAGCTTTCAGAACCATAAACTACCAGACCAATATGGCTAGATATCTGCTGGCTCTTCTTTTTCAATGTGGGTGTTCTTTCTGATATGCCTGATTTACTAAATTCCTGTGACATTTCCCTTTTGAGTTCATCACTCTATAAAATGTAGTTATGATGCTGCTGTTGCTTCTTCTAGGGTGGCTACATCAGGGTCGGTTATTTGGAGGTGTTCCTGGTTGCGGCTACAATCCCTTCCTGAAGACATTAAGGTTAAGTTGCTGGACTTTCCTTTAGACAACCAGAATCTTTTTGGCTCTGCTGCAGCTAAACTTTTCAATATCTTGTAGGATAAGGGGAAGGTCATGTACAATCTTAAGTAGATCGTCCTTTCTCCTATTCCTATGTTTCAGACAAATTATCCCTCAAAAGCTTCTTTTATGCAGAGGCAACAGAGACAGACTCGCAGGTCCAAGATGGATTTTCCCGATAGCCTTCTTAGGGTTCTAAAGGTCAAAAGCTTTCTTTTCCTTACAAATCTGACAACATTTAACATTCAACCTCTTTTTCCCTTGGCCAGATCCCTCTTTCCTCTCAGATTGACTCTGTTCTTTCCAATCTATCATTGCATAACCATAGACTCTTGGGTACTTTCCATCATTCTAAAAGGCAATTTATGGTTTGGAAGTCACGTCCTCACTTTTTGGGTATCTCTCAATCTCCTCATTGCCAGCTTCTTTACTTTCCTATGCTTCTTCAAGACCTTTTGTTTCAGGGAAATATTCAGCCAGTTCTGCCCTCTTAGTAGGGCAAAAGATTTTATTCTAGGATGGAAGGTTCTTGGAAGCCCATTCTGGAATTTCCTTCTTATCACATTTCTGAAAGTTCTCTCTTTCAAATTGTTGTTTGTTCAGTCTTTGTTTCCCCTGTTGCTTCTTAGGCCTTTCTGGTGTCTCTGGATTTGAAGGATGCTTACCTTCATATTCCTATTCACCTTCTCTTCAGGAAATTTTTATGATTCTCTGTTGCCTCCCTACTTTATCAGTTCTCTGCTTTATCTTTTGTTTTCTCTACAGCTCCAAGACTCATTACCAAATGTCTGTCCCTGGTGGTAGCCTTCTGAAGTATTCGGAGTGTTGATATTTTCCCTTACTTGGATGACTTTCTGATTCTCTCAGCATCTCCTGCTTCTGGATCTCAAATACATTGTACCGCAGTGTGGTGTTCACTCTAAATCTCCAAATGTCTGTTTATACCCTTCTCAAGACCATGTTTTTCTGTTTTGCACTATTCAGACCCTGCCAGTGATGGCTTTCCTTGACAGTTTATTTCAATCCCTTCTTGCTCTGCAAGTGCTGCCTACAAAATAATTTCTTTGAGTTCTGGGGTTCGTGGCATCCCCACCATTCATATGGCTCCTGTCGCCAGACTCCAGATGAGAAGTTTTAGTGATACCACAAAACTGATTGGCTTCAACACTGCTGTCCTCTGGATCTTCTCATCCCTCTCTTGCCTTGCCTCAAACTCAAGTTCATTTGTGGGTACATCACATTTCTCTGAATTCCAGCCTGCCTTTCCAGGTTCCTCTCACCATTCAAGACCTGTACTCAGATGCTTCCGTCCAGGGTTGAGGTGCCTCTTCCAACAATATCAGGGTCTAAGGAATTTGGTTTTCCAACAAAGTGGATCATATCAGCCTAAAAGAGATGAGAGCTCTGATTTGGTTCTTCATGTTTTGCACTCCTTTTAAGTCTCAGATCCTTTGAGAATTTTTACAGACAACACCACATTTATGTGGTATGTAAACAGGCAAGGGGGCACAAACTCATACCTTCTTTACAGGCATTCTCTTTAGGCTTGGAATTTTGCAGTTTCTCCATTAACTGACTCTTCAGGTGGTCTACATTCCCTCAGAGTACAGTCTAGTGGCAGCCAATTTGAGCAGGTTCAGGGCAAATCCTCCTGAATGAATGCTTCACAGGGAAGTTTTCCTGGACATTTTACATCAGTGGGGTACTCTTCAAGTAGATATTTTGCCTTTTGTCTGATCAGGCAACTTCCCAAGTTCTGTTCCATTGTGTATATGTCACATCCTGTGGCTTGGAAAGTGGATGCCATGTCTTTTTCCTTGAATGGGATGGTTCCGTATTGCCTAGCCCCCTCTTCCCCTGTTGCCAAAAGTCCTGCACAAGATGATATGGAACATGCAAAAATTTTGTTAGTGACTCACTTTTGGCCCAGACTGCACTGGTTTCCCTGTCTGTTTCATCTGGCCAGTGGCTGTCATCACAATTTATTTCACAGGATGGATCTTCTTACAGAGGGCAATAGCTCTCTCATTCACCCTCATTTACTTACCCTACAGTTGACAGAGAGATAACATTTTGATTTCTTCTAATTTAGATGCCAATTTTATGAAGACGTGCTTCAGGTTTTGTAGGAGACCAGAAAATGCACAACTAGAAAATCCTGTGCTGCTAAATGGAAGAGATTTTCTATTTGTTGACACAAACATGACCTGGACCCCACTTTCTTATGGTTCTCCTTATTTGTGTGAGCTGCTCAATTTTGGCTTGGCAAACTCATCTGTTGAACTCATTTGTCAGCCATCTCTGCTTGTTTTTCTTTGAACCCACTTCTTGCTTCTAGATTTGAAGTCAACCAATTTTTGAAAGGTGTCATTCATATTAGGCTTCCTAGAAGGCCTATTCCTCCTTCTTAGGACCTTAATTTTATTATTGAAAAGTTGACTCAGACTCCTTTTGAGCCTGTAGTTTCTTTTTCTTTCCAGCAGTGTACTTGGTAAACTATGTTGTTAGTAGCCCTTACTTCTGCCAAGAGGGTTTCTGAACTTCAGGCACTCATGGCAGTTTCACCTTTTTGGTCTTTCACAGAGACAGAGTTTCTGCTTGTACTAATCCTTCTTTTATGCCTACAGAAGTTAATGATTTGCCTTTGAATCAGACTGTTCATCTTTCTTCTTTTTCTCCTTCTCCAAAGAATGCTAGTCGGAGAATTCTTCATACCTTGGATCTACGTAGACAGCTCAGATACTATCTAGATAAGACTAAGGATATAAGGAAATCTGAGCAACATTTTGTTTCTTTCCATTCCAGGAAAATTGGGGTTGGCTGTTTCTAAGCAAACCATCTCCTCCTGGATTTCTAAGGCCATTTTCTTTTGCTATTCTTTTCCTAGTAAGCAGCTTTCTTCTTCTTTTCACACTCTTTCTATCAGAGCAGTAGCCTTTTTGTTGCTTTTTCAAGGGTCTATATATAAGATCCATTGTGAAAGCTACTACTTGTTCTTCTGTACATACCTTTACTAAACATAAGTTGGATGTGATTTCTAGGCTCAGAGGTAGTTTTGCCAGGGCCAATTCCACATGGGCTATTGGAGGGCTCAGCTGTGGCTTCCTCCTCTCCATCCTTGGCAGTAGCTTTTGTACTCTCTCATTTGTAAAGAATATTACAACAATGATAAGGAAGGACATAGGAAGGACATAGTACAGTTGTATACGATCTTATCATAACAGTAGATGTCCTACTTCTTACTGTTGCAGTATTCTGCCTCTCTCTCCTTTCCCCCTTTTTTTCTCTGTGGCTTTGCCTCTGGCTAAGGGGTCCTTCTTTTTCTTCCCTTTCTGCTATGCACATATCTTTGCTCTGATTCTTCTGGGGCAGTTCAGTTCTGAGAATTAGGCACTTGTTTGTCACTTATGTACCCTGTGCAGTAGATGTAGGGCATACATCTGACTTTCAGCGCCTGGAAGGAGCTAAGGCTTTGGTATGCTGGCCAGATGTTCAGCTATCCTTGGCAGGATATCCCATTTGTAAAGAATACTGCAGCAGTAGGGCATCTACTGTTAAGGTAAGGTCTTACACAACTGTACTTGTATATGGTGTGTATACAGCAATGTTGTGGCAGTTTCTGTAGCAGTAATTGTGGTAACATATCGTGTATGTTGCATATACTTTGACTGTCACTTGTCTCCTTTCTTACTTTCTCCATATACTTGTAATGTCATGGAATCCTGTAGATTTTTTTAAAAACTCTTTTAAGTCTTTTTTATATGAGTAGCAGTAGAGTTTGGATGGAGAGAACAGTGACCACACATCAGCTACCTGAATGAAATATATATGCTTCATAAATTAATTTGCCCACCATGTTGAAGATCAGTTGGAGAAATTGTAACACTAAATATAGCTTCAGTTGTTTCTTCCTGAACAAGCACATAGATGGTAATTTTAAGTAGTTTTTTTAAATAGATCTGACATCAGGAGCCATACAATCTCCTGCAGTGTGGAAAAAGATTCTAGTTATGCAGCAGTACAAAGTGTTACCTTTTTTCTTGGTGGAGGGGGAAATCCAGTCAGTCACTGTTGTGTTGCAGTTATTGGAGATCAGGAGAGTAGTATTGGTGAGTCTACCAGAGTATTTGGGAAGCAGCTGTGTTAGCATTCACAGATGTGGCATAAATAGTAACACTGCTTTAATGCATAACCCCTGCTGTCTGCCACTCTGCTTAGACTTCACTCACCTCCTTTGCAGGACAAAAATGTGAGGCAAAATCAGAGATGATATAAAGTTAGCAGGTTTTACATCAACATGCATTGTTTGGAATGATAAGAAGTATGAAACTCTAATATCTGGCACTATTGACTGAATGCAGTTCTCCGTGATTTACCAGAAAATCAAAAATATTATGAGGGACATAGAAACAAAATCAGGGACATTCTGTAAACTCAGACAGTTGTAGGAATGTTTTATGTTATCACTTCAGATAATGGATCAGTTAGCATAGGCTTGTGATTTGCTTTGTTTATTATTTTATTTGTTTACTAGGGGTTTGCTTGAAGCTACTTTTCTTAAAATACTGTTAGTAATAAGGTTTAGAAAGTTATTTATTTGTTTGCTATTTGTTAACCGGGTTATTCTGGCTGGGCAGATGCTCTTTTTCAGTAGAGACCCGAGGAGAAAAGTCCAGATACAAAGATTCCAATTAGTTACAAAAGAGCAATACAGATAAAAACATAAAATGAGAATCTTATTTGTTTTTAACATTCATTACAAAAGTATATTTAGTAGTCTTAAAATAATATGCAAAAAATGTAGTTGTATGGTAAGATATAGGGGGAAAGGAGTGGAAGGTCTAGTAAGTAGGCAAGTCTTACTTGTAGCGTCGAGACAAGTAAGGGAAAATAGTGGGGAAGGGGCAAGGTAAGAGGATGAAAGACATAGGTGAGAATTGTCTGATACAGTAAATAGCGATTAAGAAAGAGGTACATTGTTACTGAAATGGAAGTAGAAGCATACAGCAGTGTGCATCTGTCAAGCTACACTATTGCTGTAACATTTTAAGCAGTATGCAGGCATACTTCAGTGTTCCAGTGTTCTCAGTTATTGACATGTTGGCCTAGATAATCCCAGTGAGAGCTTGGCTTATTTTCAGGGCAGACCTGAGGTGGGAATCATACTGACCAGTGGTAATTTTACCAGGACAGGATTTCCTTATTCATTGCTGTGATAATATTGAACACAAATGTGGATAATGAGGAGATGGAGAAGTAGAAGCATTCTGTGAGCTCACAGCCTAGTTCTGTCTTTTTCCCTAGACACCGTCAGTGTCTTACAAGTTATAATGGAAGTACACACCTGCAGTGCTGTATTAAGCTGCACTGAAGCAGCAAAGGTTAATATATGGATTAATATGCTGATGCTGCATATAAACGGACATGCGTGAGATCTACTGCTTCCAGGAGCCTAGATGGTAGCATCAGGGAAACAGTCCATTGGTCAAATCCACTACCACTAAATGTGAATGTCAATTAGTAATTATGTTAAACAACTTTTGGTGACAGTGGAGTTCTGTCTATTCTCAATTGTAGTGCGACTTCAGAGTAGTTAGATATAAGTTTAGAGGAAGTAGTAGTAGTATCCTCTCACATGAGGGGTTTTGGGGGGGACAGCAAAAAAAAAAAACACATCTGAGCTTCACCAAAAATTATTTCTGCATAATTTTTTGCCATATTCACTTTTGTTTGAAATAGATTTGACTGATTGAATGACTCTGGCAGAAGGCAACAAAACATTTAAGACCACTCTGGATCAGTGCAAAATGGTATATAGCAGGCTGGGGGATTACTGCTTAAGTGGTGCCATTTTCCACTAAATTTCAGACTGCATTTTCTTTGAATTAGCAACATTTTCTTCTTCATTTTTGTTTGCTACAGGTTGGGGAGGGTCATATGGGCAGAAAGTAGATTTATGACTCTTATTAAACCACTGAGAAGTCAAGCCACGGTGGTGCAACAGTAGCGTTGTCACCTCACAGCAAGAGGTTCTCCCATTCTATTCTCGGCTGGAGCGCCTTCTGTGTGGAGTCTGCATGTCCTCCCTGCGGTCGAGTGGCGTTTGAAAGACATGCGTGAATGGGCGTGCCATCTTTGAAGGTTGGGCATCGAGCTGGCACCTCGGCACTGTAAAAATCTACTGCCAGTCATTAGCGGACCGGAGTTCCCCTGTGGCGACCCCTAACCGGGAAAAGCCGAAAGAAGAACGAACATTAAACCATTGAGAAGTATTGTTCCACTAGTTTGTACTCCACTAGTTCTTTTTCATACTGAAACTAATTGTCATATGTGTTTAAAGACTGAACTGGTTCTGAACTGAACATGGAAGTGCTTGAAAGGAGGAAAATCTGAGCTGATTGTAATAGTTTGTTGTATGATTTATAGTTGAAAAATTACAGATACAAAGAATATGTTTCAGCATGCACAAGATGCTGTTGAAGAATTAAGCAAGATATGTACCATTTAAAATGAAGTTATTAAAGGAAAGCAATAAATTGGGTTTTTGGACTGAGGATAGGAAACTGAGGTCAAATTTTTGCAGCTGCACTTGATCAGTTATGTGTACATAACAACACGTTTATTTTAATATGATACACAGCCCGGGAAATTTATTTTTATTTTACATTTGTTGACCGGGATAGTCCGACTGGATGCATGTCCATTTTCAGCGGAGGCCCGGGGAGAAAAGCTGCAAGGGTAAGCAGACACAGCTTTACATAATACCAGCATTACATATTACAAACAGACTATTTACAGAGATTACATAAGTAAGCAAGTTAAACAATTTCCACAGGTTAGAGTTAATCCCGAGCGTAAATCAGGATTAAATTAAATTACACAGTAAGAAGGTTAACAGATTTTTTACACATTCTAGAGAGAGTTAGCCAGGCTTGATACAGTGACATAGCCAGTTAAGTGACAAATGTTGTCTGAGTCTAGTTTTAAATTGACCTAAGGTGGAAAGTAAGGTAATATCAGCTGGAAGAAAGTTCCAGGATGTACTTACAGAGTTAGCAAAGAGAGAGTCACCGGCTGTGTTATTAATTTTGCTAGTCTGAATTAGTAGTTTGTTAGAGGATCGAAGCGGTCTAGGATTGTTATAGGGGGGGTGATAATATTTTTAAGTGCAGGAATGTTGTCCGGATTATAGAGGATTTTATAGGCCATAATCAGTTGGTTATACTGAATTAGGCTGGGTAGTTCAAGCCACCCAAGCTGGTTTAGATTGATGCAATGATGTGTCCTGAATGGCAGGCCAGTGGCAAACCTGGCAATGTGGTTGTAGCAAATTGAGAGTTTGTTAAGGACAGTCTTGTTTAAATTTGAGAGTAGAGGGGATGCATACAGAAGGATTGAAAGAAGGTGAGAGCGAGCTATGGCAATTTTAGCTGGAGGGGTTAGGAAGGCTTTTATTCTGTAAAGTGACCCTAGTTTTTTATTGATGGTTTTGATAGTTTGGTTAACATGTAGGTCGAATTTTATATTATTATCTATGATGACACCTAATAGTTTTGTAGAGGGGTCAGGGGAGATTATTGTGCCATCATTTGAATTTATGGTAAAGGTGAAAGCGGTAGACCTACGTGTTGGTGAAAATAACAGCATTTTAGTTTTTTTGGGATTTAAGATCAGATGACGTTCAGAAAGCCAGTTTTCTGTTGTATTAAAGGTGGTCTGGGTAGCTGACCATAACTGTATTGGAGATGTGGCTGAGCAAATCAGAGTAGAGTCATCAGCATATTGGATACAACTGACTTTTGGGATGACAGTATAAAGGTCGTTAATGAAGATGGAGAACTGCAAGGGCCCTAGTGTAGAGCCTTGTGGTACTCCAAGGGTGTTGGGTAGAAGGTTAGAGAGTTTGTTCTGCCAGAGGACAGCCTGCTGTCGATCATTCAGGTAGGATTGAAACCACTGAAGGGCTCTAGTATCTAGACAGAATGTTTGCAGGGTGTGGATTAAAAGTTGGTGATCAACCATATCGAATGCCTTGGAAAGATCCAAGAAGAGGGCCGAGGATATATAATTATTGTTGCGATTATGGTTTATGGTGTTGGTAAAGGCTAGGAGGGCTGAAGTAGTGCTGTGATGAGGATGGAAGCTATGCTAAGTGTCTGCCATAAGGTGATTCTGGATTAGGTGGTGCATGAGTTGTCTATGAATACATTTTTCCATAATCTTTGCAAGTGGAGAGAGTATAGCTATTGGCCTATAATTGGATAATTCAGTAGAGCTGCCTCCTTTGTGAAGTGGAATTACATAGGATATTTTCCAGATGATGGGAATTTTAGCTTCTACTATGGTTCGATTGATTAGTATTGAGATGGTGTAAGCAATAGCATCAGCTGAGTTTTGTAGGTACTTGGCAGGGAGTTGATCAGCAGAAAGTGTAGTGGGTTTTAATTTTTTTATCAAGGTATGGATAAGTGAAGTGGCGACTGGTTGGAAGCTGAATGCGAGTAGGTTTCTAGGGGTGCTACTTTCAGGACCAGGGGAGCTAGGAGGTAGTTGGCTAGCTAGGGCTTGAATTGTCTCAGTAAATAATCAGTTAAAACTGTCAGAAAAATCTTCAGGGATTTTATCAGTAGTAGCAGCAGGGATTGGGGTTGAAGTTTGCCCAGGATGTAGTAGATTATTTAAACCTGCCCAAAACTTCTGAGGGTTATTTTGATTTACTGTCTGTAAATTACAGTAGTATTGTTTTTTGTCTTGTAAAATGGATTTTTTAGTTTTGTTCCTGGATTGCCTGTATTTAATGTGATCTTGGGGATCTTTAGAAGAACACCATAAAGCCCATGCTTTGTTTCTAAGGGTAATTTTGAGTTTAGACTCTTTAGAAAGCCATGGTGCAGTTTTTGCCTTTGTTCTCTTTGAACGAACAGGTGCATGCAAATCAAGGATCTCAAGGAATTTGTTGTTAAAGTATGCTACTGCTTCTTCTAAGGGGAGGTCTTTTAGAATAGACCAATTACATGAGTTTAGTTCTTGTTGGAATTTGGAAGGATCAAAGTTTGTATTGTTTCTAACCTTTCTGAGTAAGGGTTATTGGGAATTAATGGCTTTGTGCTTAATTACGTATGTGAGAAGGTGATCGCTTAGGCCATCAGGGAGGGTACCAGAGGTGTACAGTTGGGGGTGACTATTTATGAGTACACAGTCAAGTATGCTTTCTTTTTGGTTGGGTTTACCTATCCTGGTAGGGGATGTTCTTTTTGTGGAGGGGTAGGGCATTTTAGAGTGCAGTGCAGTGAAATGACACATGGGGAGTGTGGCAATTGTACCTGTAAGTAAAAGATGGACAAAATACTGCATGAAGTGGGAAATAGAGCAAGTAGAGGAAACTGTGGAAAATATAAACAGTATAGTAAAAGATATAATGGGAAAGAAGGCTTTATAGTGATAAAAAAGACATAGAATGTAGAGAAACCTTAACAACCATCCAAGACTTTAGAAACAGTAAATAGATTTGAATCATTGATGGGTTACAATGATTTTGTTTTTGGGATACGTTTGGGTCTAGTGTGAATGTTACTGTTGGATTTAGGGTTAGTAAACAGAAAAGACAAAAAAGGGGCTGATTCTGTTACATAAAACTAACAGTAAATGTGAACAGCTTAAAGGCTTTAAAATACATAGGCATGTATTAACATGGTTCAGTAGTAAACAGGTTAATGTTTTTACAGTATTGTAAGTTTATTAAAGAATCGAAAGGAAAAGAGTGCAATCTGTTTGCATTGTAAAAAATGGTGTTCTTTGAGGGAAGAAGAGTTCCCAGGTGTAGTGGTCTTTCTTAAAATCAGTCTTTTGGCTTTGATGATTAGAGTGGCATTGATGCATCTAGGAGGATTAACTAGTATAGATGGATATACAAAAAGGGATCGGTAGATATTAATATTTATGTGCTTGTAACCCCTAAAACATTCTTTACTTTTGGGAACAGGTAAAATGTTGTTACATTAGAAGCATTATTTATTTCTGAGTGCAGATTTTGGTTGTGACTGCTGTGGGAAAATCTGATATAGAGGACATAGATTTCTGGATGGGGAAGCAGTTGATTAAGCAGTATAATTTGAAAGTAGTATATCCTGCAAAAATTATATAGTTTTGGGCAGTATTTTATTTATTTATTTATTTATTTGTCTTTGTTTACCTGGAAAGTCTGACTGGGTAATACCCATTTTCGGTGGTGGCCTGGGAAGAAAAGCTCCATTTGCTTACATTGTTGCAATTAAGTTGAAAATCTACTGACTGTCAATGAGAATTCATAAAATTTCTAGCCGTAAACCACTGTGTACTATGATTTATATGTGAATGCACACTGTTTTGCCTTGTTAAACGTTTACTTATTGAAATAGGGAAGAGTGATTAATGGTATGTATTATGTCTAATTGTATGAAATTGTATGAATTGGTATCTTATGTCATCTAACTGTATGCATTTTATGTGTTGTCATGCCATATCCTGTATACCACCTTAACATATCTATATGCAACCTTTCTATATGTCCTTCTTACATTGTTTTGCATGTGGAGCTTTTCTCCCTGGGCCTCAGCTGAAATTGGGTTTCACCCAGTCAGACTTTCCTGGTAAACAAATGTAAAATAAAATAAACAGTGGATTGTACAGGCAGAAGTTATGTATAAAAATAGTTTTGTCATTTCAGTAAGGGGTTGAGATTATTATGTTTAAGGAGAGTATCATACAGTGAATACAAAATTTTACCCTTGTGATGAGCGTGTACAGGACTAGTATTGGTTAAGGTGTCATTTTAGTAGTGGTTTAAAACTACTGAGTTTGTCAGAGAGCTTTATTTGCTTTGGGATACTATTCCAGAGTTTAGCAACATATTGGGAGTACATAGAGTCTCCTGCAGCATTATTTGACTTATTTTTAAGTAATAAGAATTTGTTACTAGAACAGAGGTCCCTTGCTTGAAAGTAGGGTAGTAATACGTTTTGTAGTGCAGGGTATTTTTTTCTGTATGATGAATGAGTTTGTGTGCTATAGTTGTGAACATGTTAGACAGTTGTGCAGTTCAAGCCAGTTTATTTGCTTTAAGCTAAGACAGTGGCGGGCCTTATGAGGAAGACTGATGACAAATTTAGCTATTTTATTGTATGTAGCAGGAGACAAGTTTCTTTTTTTGAGTATAGTTAAACTTTGTTAGAATTGGGGACCTTATAAGAGAGTCGGCAGTAAGAAGGTGGTGGCTACAGTTTTTCTTGCAGCATTGTAAGGAATCCATTGATCCTATAAAGGGAGCCTAGTTTTTGGTGTGTAGATTTAATGGTGTACAGTATATCGTGGTTGTAATTGAGATTGTCATCTGTTATAATGCTTAGAAATGTACTGTTTAGTTACAGTTTTAGTGACAGCTTTATTTGCTGAATTTATGGTAAAAGATTATTTTTGATTTTGTCAACTTTTTGAGGTGAAAAGCATTAGCTTAGTTTTATTAGGGTTGAGTAGGAGGTTTGATTCTTTGAGCCAAGTTTCTACAGAAGAGAAAGATTTTTGGGTAATACCTTGGAGCTTATTTATTGTTTAGACAGCACATGTTAATGTTGAGTCATCTGCATACTGAACTAAACTAGCATGGAGAGTGGAGGTGTGGAGGTCATTAATATATATATTAAATAGTAAAGGACCCAGGATAGAGCCCCGAGGGACATCTGTTGTAACTGGTTGAAAGGATGAGTAGGTTTGTTGCTATTTAAAGTCTTGTTACCTGTCAGATAGGTAACTAAGAAGCCACAGCAAGGAGTATTGAGAAAGTCCTATTGAGGAGAGTCAAAGTAGCAGTTGCTGGTGTGAGACAGTATTAAATGCCTTTGACAAGTCTAAGAACATGGTGGACACAAGGAGGCCATTGTTTCTGTGTTGGTTTATTATATTGGTAAAATGTAGTAGAGCAGTAGTCATGCTGTGCTGCGGCCTAAATCCATAGTGTGCTTCTGAGAGCAGGTTATTTGAGGTTAGGTATTGCATTAGCTGCATATGAATGTGTTTCTCTAATATTCTGAAGGGGGAGAATCGCTATTGGTCTGTAGTTATTAAACTCTGTCGATATGCTGCCTTTGTACAGTGGGATGATGTAGGATTTTTTCCACAGTGATGGGACGTATCTTTCTGCTATGGACCCATTAATTAGAAGGACACAGGGAAGACTATGACTTCTCCAGCCATTTTTAGGTAGTCTGATGGTAGTTCGTCTACAGCTACAGAAGTAGTTTTTAGTTGAAGGAGTAACTTCCTTACAAGCGAGGTAGGTATGGACTAAAACTGAAGAGCTGTGGATAGTTTTGACTGGATAGAGGGGGTGCAGATGTGTTAGTGTCTAGCAGAGATAATATTGATTGTATAAAGTAGGAATTAAACTGTGTGGGGATGCAGTCTGTCATTTTGTCTGTTTTTGGAGAGGGACTAGTAGTCTTGCCAGGGTGGAGTAGTTTATTTAGTGATAACCAAAAAAGTTTTGGGTTGTTTATACAATTGTCTTGTAGGTTGAGTATGTTTGCATATCCAGTTTGACATGGAGTTTTGCAAAGTTCCAAAGATGTCTAAATTGCTGGAATGCATTTTGAGTTATATTTTTATACCAATTTTTCCAGTCTTTATCCCTTTTTATCTTGATTTTTTTTGTTTCCTTTGTCAGCCATGGTGCGGGGTTGGACTTTACTGTTGCATTATGTACTGGTGCTAGATTTTTTAAGGTCTGTAAGAAAACGATATTAAAGTGTTCTAGAACAGTATCTAGTGGCATTAATGTTCATCGTGTTACCCTGCTGCAGTCATCACACTTGGGTTATCCTGTCGTCAGGTGGTCCTGCAGTCAGCCTGAATTCCAAAGTCTTGGTCCGGCGTCGGTTGCTGTCGCTTCTTCCCTGACGTCAGTGCGCCAGGGGTATATAAGAGGCATCCGACGCCATTTTCTTCAGTCTTTCTTGCCACGCGGTGCCCGAAGCAGAAGCAGTTCGCAAGTGCCGGTCGGCCGACACCTGAGATTTTCGAATCGAATTTCAGTCTGAAGTCTTCGAAGCCAAGTACCCCGTTGGGGAACCTTTTCTTGCCTCAGTCCGATGTCAGAAAAAGTTAACAATTGCATTTCTTGTGGGAAGCAAATACCTCATAAGGACTTTCATTCTTATTGTATACCTTGCCTAGGCCCAGACCACGACGTCACTGGTTGTCGGTTTTGTGCTAGGTTCAATAAGCGAACTATAAAGCGACACTTTGATTTCGCACGACACTGCTTCGGTAGGAAATTTAATTATACTATGCCGTCGGAGCAAACGACTACCGGCGTGCATAAAAAAACGCAAAGATAAAGACAGGCGGCCTAGATCCAAGCCAGACTCCGAGGCCTCGGCTCGGCTGGTCGCCGGTTCTCCGGTTTTCAGTGAGGTGCCTATGCAGCCCCTGACGACCTCAGAATTGGAACCCCAGACCGCTTTGGATTTTCAAGCAAAGAGTTCTAGGCCGACGCAGCCATTTTCTTTAGGCCCTACCGACAACATTGCAGAAGGAGAAGCCGGTGCTGCGGAAACACCTTCGGTTACAGAAGGTGTCTTCAGACCGACTACTCTCACCATAAAATCTTATGCTAAGCTTAAGACTCCTCTAAAACCAAAAAAGACTGTACATCAGTCTCCAGTTCAAGGCCCCATGCCTAAGAAACAGATGCTTAAAATGGCTGAAGATTTGATTTCTTTAATCAGGGGTTCCCAACCCCCCCCCAGACAAAAGGCCTAGACAAGAGGAGGACTCCTTTCCCCCTTATGAAGATTCTGATGCTGAAGATTCCATTCCCACAGCTTCTCCCCCTGAAGACTATTCCTTTGGGGAAACCTTACATACCATGAGGGAATATTTCCACTGGGAAGGTCAGGACTCAAAGAAAATGCTCCAAGAGTTTCTTTTACTCCCCCAGCACAGACCACTTGCTATCCCTCCAGTTTTAGACATTGTGGATGATGTTTACTTAGAATCTAGTCTAAATCCAGATTCTCTGCCTCCTGCTCCAGCCAAACCAGGCAGATATTATAGAGTGCCTGACTCACACAAATTCCTTTACAAAAGCCCTGTTGCTGACCCAGAGACAATCTCCCAGGGTCCCAAAGGGGCTAAGGCTTCTATGGCTAAACATCCTGTGCCCTCTGAAAGAGACTCCAGAGCACTAGATAGGTGGGGGAAGAAGGTTTACACCTCAGCTACTCTAGCTATGAGAGCACTACATTGTCAATTTCACATGCTGAAATACCAGTAATTCCTAATGTCTCAAATAAAACAAAAGATGAGCACGCACCCTCAACAGTCTGAATTCAAGGAAATGCAGGATCTGTTGCATGCAGCTGAACAGGTGGGCAAACATACTTTACAATGTGGATTTGATTCCTTGGAAGCTTCCTGTAGAGCAGCTGTTACTGGGTCTGTTATACGTAGGCATGCTTGGTTAAAGGAACAAACTCTGCCTGATCATGTTAAAGCAAAGTTACTAGATGCACCCTTACAGCAGGATGTCTTATTTGGAGTTAAAGCAGAAGAGGTTTTAAAGAAAATGGAGGATAAGGCAAAATCTATGCAGACGGTCAAAGATTTCTTACAGGTACAACCCCCATGCTTCAGCAGAAATTGGCCAACAAAAAATTGGTCCTTTCCAGCTTCTGACAGACCACAGAGGGGTAAATACAGATGCCCAAGGGGCAGAGGTCAAGCACAAATCCCTTACAAACCTCGCCAATGGGGCACTGCAACACAGAAGACAAACACAATGACTTAAACCTCAAACTGCCAAGCAAAGCTCTCTTGGCAGCTCCCTTGGGAGGAAAATTAGCACTTTTTTCAGACAACTGGCGCATCATCACAAAGGCAAATGGGTCCTAGACATTATCTCACAAGGATACAGATTCCATTTCCACACCTTGCCAAGGATAAAAGGAATGCCAAACCTGCCACAAAATCAATGGGCAGTGGAACAAAAACAAATTACAGCTCTCATGGACATGAGAACCATTCATCTGGTACCTACACAGGAGCAAGGCCAAGGATTTTACTCAAGGCTCTTTCTAGTCCCCAGAAAGGACAATGCTTGGAGACCCATTCTGGACCTTTCGATTCTAAACACCTTCTTGCAAGTACCCAAATTCAAGATGCTAACACTACAGCAGCTTGTTCCCATTGGGCAAGAAAGCTTTGCTAGTAACGTTGGACCTCAAGGAGGCATACCTGCATGTCCCTATCCGACAAAATTGCAGAAGATACCTCCGTTTCATTGCAGGTTCAACCCATTACCAATTCTCTGCACTGCCTTTTGGCTTATCTACTGCGCCCAGGGTCTTCACAAAATGCCTGGCACCAGTAATTGCATACTGCAGACAAAGAGGAATTCAAATATACCCATACCTGGACGACTGCCCCATCCAAGCAGAAAACAAGGACATTCTCTTACAACAACTGGCTTTTGTAAAACACCTTCTAAGTTGCCTAGTGTACACAGTAAATGAAAAGAAATCAAAACTAGTGCCCTCACAAAATATGACATTCCTGGGTGCCAGCTTGAATACAACGGCCCAGATGGCTTATCTGATGCCAGACAAACAACTACAACTAACTCAATACTTCAAAATAATGGCAACAAAGACCCAACTCCCTGCAAGAAAAATTCTGCAGGCCTTGGGCTTCATGGCATCTTGCATACTACTAATACCATTTGCAAAACTGCATATGAGGAAATTACAATGGTACCTGAAAAGCGTATGGACTCAACACAGCCACAGCTTGGAAACAATGATACCTCTCATTCCCTGCCTTCAACAGGAGTTTCTTTGGTGGTCACAGGCATGTTACCTCAACAAGGGTCAGCCTTTCACCTTACCCCCAGCCAGGCAAACTATGACAACAGATGCATTGGAATATGCTTGGGAGGCACACATGGCAGGACAGTGCGTTCAAGGCATATGGACTGCAGATCAAAGAAATCTACACATCAATCAAAAAGAAATGCTAGCTGTACAGAATGCTGACAGCCTTCAAGGCCCTCTTACATCCAGGACAGCTTATAATGACAGACAACACCACAGTAATGTGGTACATAAACAAGCAAGGGGGTACACACTCCTACCCTCTATGCAGGCAAGCAATGACCTTGTGGAACACAGCACTGGCTTACCAAGTTCAATTACAAGCTCAATTCCTGCCAGGAAAAAAGAACACATTGACAGACGACCTAAGCAGGAACATCATGGATCCCCACGAGTGGAAACTGGATCCACAAGTGTTTGCAATGATAACTCAAAAATGGGGGCGCCCGGACATAGACCTGTTTGCCAACTCCCAAAACTATCAGCTATCAAAATTTTGCACCAGGACATTTCACCATCAAGCTTGGAAAGTGGACGCTCTCTCATTCAGATGGAAAATGCTGACAGTATATGCCTTTCCTCCATTGCCCCTTCTCACAAAGGTGCTGCTGAAAGTCAGGATGGAGAGACCCCAAATGATACTCATTGCCCCAGACTGGCCATGCCAGCACTGGTACCCACTACTAAGGAACATGGCCCACGGCCCATCATGGATTTTACCACAAATTCATCATCTGCTCACACAGCAAGACAGTCAGATTCTGCACAGCCAGCTTAAAACCCTAAATTTGGCTGCATGGCAAATCACCTAAGCAACCAGCCAGCTCTTCTTTCACAAGCTGTTATGGATGTCATTCTGGAGGCCAGGAGGCCCAGCACCAGGAAAGCCTACTCAGACAAATGGAAAAGATTTTGCGCCCAGAACCAAGCTAAAGGCCAAAATACCCTTGAGCCGGACATACCTCAGATTCTACAATATTTAACTGAGATGTTACACAAAGGACTTTCTTTTTCATCTATTAAAATCCACGCCTCAGCTATTTCAGCTCACTACAACACGGATCCTCCCTTATTTTCACATCCACTTCTAAGGCAGTACCTCAGAGGGGCCAAAAATATTAGGCCTCCCAGGACAGCACCAACACCAACTTGGGACCTCAACTTTGTCCTGGAAAAACTTATGCTGCCACCTTTTCAGCCAGCTTTCTCAGCTGATTTAAAGTTTATATCATGGAAGACTGCCCTGCTGCTAGCAATTACTTCAGCCAGAAGAGTCTCAGAGCTACAGGCACTAATGGCAGTAGAGCCTTTCCTCATTTTTCATCAAGACAGAGTTTCTCTACGAACTAACCCCTCTTTTATGCCAAAGGTGGTATCCAGTGTGGCTCTAAATCAAACCATCCATTTACCCACCTTCTTCCCAAATCCACAGAACAAAGGAGAAAGACTCCTGCACTCCTTGGACATTCACAGGCAACTACGTTACTACTTGGATAAAACTAAGATTTTCAGAAAATGTGACCAGCTTTTTGTATCCTATACTACAGCATCACAAGGAAAGGCTATCTCAAAACAGACCATTTCTAAATGGATAGGGCATTGCATACATTTTTGCTACACCCATCATGGAAAACCAGTTCCTGCTAGCATATCCACCAGGGCAGCAGCTACATCTACAGTCTTCCTCAGGGGAGTGCCAACCAAGGATATTCTGGAAGCTGCAACTTGGAGTTCAGTACACACCTTCACCAAACACTATCACTTACCACTTTACTGTAAGTCTAGGGCTGGCTTCACCACTGCAGTTTTGCAGGGCCTTCTAACCTCCTCTAACCCTGTTTGACTCCACCTCCCATCCTTAGCTTTGGGATTCAACCCAAGTGTGATGACTGCAGCAGGGTAACACGATGAACATAGTACAGTTTTGTACCTACCATAAATGTAGATGTTCGAGTGTATACCCTGCTGCAGTCCAGGTTACCCTCCCTCCATTCCCTCTGACCTAACTGAAACCTTTCAATACCTTAAAATCTGATACAACCTTTGTGGTGTATTTGCTTTATAGCTACTGACCACCTTTTGGGGGGGGGGCACCTGCCATCTGGGGCAAGAAAAACTGAAGAAAATGGCGTCTGATGCCGCTTATATACCCCTGTCGCACTGACGTCAGGGAAGAAGCGACAGCAACCGACGCCAGACCAAGACTTTGAAATTCAGGCCGACTGCGGGACTGCCTGACGACAGGATAACCCAAGTGTGATGACTGCAGCAGGGTATACACTCGAACATCTACATTTATGGTACGTACAAAACTGTACTTTCTATGTATATTCCAGTTATATTTTTTAGTGTTTCATTGAAAATATCTGTGCTGAAATTGGTTGTATTTTGTATTTGATTGTTGATATGTTTATCTAGGTTATGGTGAGTTCTAATAGCATATGTTGGTATGTGGTCACTTATGCTATCTGAGAGGTAGCCTACATTTATCAGTTTGTCTGGTTTGTTTGTAAGAATCCAATCTAATGTTGTGTGTCTCCCTGAAGTTTTATTGATTCTAGAAGAAATAAACCCCAGCAGGACAGAAGATCCACAAAAGATGTTTATTGAGCGCTTTCGTTTAGTATAATACAAAACGTCATCAGAATATCACGGTTTACGCAGCTAATTACACAAACAATAACTGCAGAATATATTTTAACAACTTAATACTTCTGCCAGAGTTCATCCACATTTATTTCCATATGCTCGATAAACGTGATATATTTGTTTATTCTTCAATACCCTACTCCCTTGTACATCAATGTCCTGCTGGGGTTTATTCTTACTGGTTTGCTTTTCATTCGTTTATTGATTCTAGAAGGTTTGGTTATTAATTGTCTGAAGTTGCACAAGTTAATGGATTCAGTGGGGGGTAGTGGAATATATCCAACACAGGATGCTTTCAGCAGTATCAACGTTATTCTTTGGTGGTATATAAATTGCTGTTAAACATATATTTTTCCTATTATTGATTTTTAGAAGTGTTATTAGTAGTTCAGCATTGTTAAATTTGGGCATGTCCTGGGGAAGTAAGGTAATGGTTAGGGAGTTTTTATAGATTGCTACACGACCTGCACATTTGTTTTATGTGTCATGCCTGAGTGTATTGTGTCATGGGGGGTTGATCTCATGATCCTTTATTTTTTTTTTAAAGCAGCAATGACTACATCAGGAGTGTATGTGGCAAGGTAAGCATGTATGTCATGGATTTTATCGCACATAATTTTTGGGTTCATATTTAGTAAGGTGAGTTTGGATTCTGTTTTTTTGCTGAGATGTATTAAGTGGCTGGTTTATTTTGGGTTGGAAGTGATGGTTTTATGAACAGTGGGACCAGGGTTGGGGTGAATATTTCCACTAATTTTTTGAACTGATATTTTACAGTGGGAAGAGTGTGGCCAGTTATATTTTGGTCTTGGTTTGATATTTGATTTTAAATGTGGATGCTCAGTTTTAAGATATTTATAGAAAAATAAATTAGATATGGTTTGTTAGTAGAGGTAAACTGTTATGGAGAAAAGATAGGCTGGGTAGATATTGATATTCTTAGAGAGGATTGGTTGAAGTCCTAAGTATTTGAATGAGGTGGGTTTGATAATTGATGATGAAGGCTAGTACAGTGAGGTGAAATAGTAAAATAATCTGACTTAGGGCATCTTATTTAACTTGGGTTTTATCTGTGGTGTAAATTAGGATGATAAAATGTTAGGAGGGTAATGGGTTGGTTGTAGAAATGTAATTTGATAGTTATAGGAGGCAAGGATTAAGTCAGTTTAAGAGAGAGAGAGTCTTGGTTGGTAAACTAGAGTGGGTGTTACTGTTGGGAGGAATTGTATTGATTGTTTTCGTACTGGCGGGAACAGATGGTATTAGTAGATGTCCTTCTGTTCATCTGTTGCAGCATTCTTAACATGAGGGTGTTCTCTGTTGTAGGTGACCCAACGTTGGCCAGTATACAAAAGTCTTTCACTACTGTAGGGTGCGTGGTACGTCGCAAGTAGGCTGCTCTCATACGTCGGTCATAAAAGTGATGCATGCATGCACCAACCTCAGAACTTCTCTGCCCCCAGTCCAAATGCCACCTTTGAATGTTGGTCTGTTTGCCAAGCCATTAGCTGTGTTCCAGTGAATTTCTCAGGTAAGTGCCCCTTTGGGGAAATATTTCTTTTGCTGTTGTTTTGTGGTAGGTAGGGTTCATGTCATCCAAAAAAGGCAAATGCCAGTGTAGAAGCTAAATTCTACATAAAGATAGCCATCTCCAGTGTTTGATCTGCCTTGGGAATACCCACGACCACAAATCCTGTCCCATTTGCCAGGCCTTTGTGCCCAAGATCCTATGTAGTAGATTTTCCTCCTTAGCCATGTACTTGGAAAGCCAGTGCTTAAAGTTACTAGCTAAAAGCACGATGGAAGGATCCTCGGGACCCAAGGTCGAGTCAGTCGCTAAGCAGAAAACCAAAAAGCCAAAAAACCTAGGCCTGATGTTTCTCCTGCTCCTCTTACTATGGACATCTCTCCTGAGGCAGATGAGAGCCTGGAGATACGTACGGTTCCTGGTTATGGTTCACAGGCCGAGCCCGATGTTGAGGCTACCTTGGATCCAACTGCAGGCATCCATCTCAGATGTACATGGGGAAATGAGGCTCGTGATAACTGAAGGCCCTAAGGGGATACCTCAGATCCTGGTACAGGAGGAAATTAATTTGGATATTATTGAATTTAGGCCTACGTCCAGGCCTCCCACGTGACATAAGGCAGACCTGCATCAAAAGAAGAAGCAAGAGTCTAAACACTTGTCCCCTCCAAATGACCCTCATAGTGATTGGGAACAATTCACTCAAGGCCTTTTCAAGGCCCTTAAGCACCCTTCGGGTGTTTCAGTCTCTGCCCCACCCTACACATCTTCTCCACATAAAAGGGTTACAGAAGAGGTTTCTTCAGATAAAAAGGCATCCTCAGAGGAGGTCTCTCAGGCCTATTCCTCACAGATCCCCTCCCCTTTAGACTACACCTCTCCATAGGAGAACTCCAATGGAACTGACTAACCCATGGAAGAACTCTCTTTTGGAGAGATCCTAGTCAAAATGAGAGATCATTTCAAATGGGATAACACTGAGGTATCTGATGTTCAAAAGAGATACTATGACCTTCTGCAGGTGGAATCACTCAGCCCTTCAGCTATTCCTCCTGTTTTTGCCTGCCTTTCTAGACACCGTTGTCACTGCCTCCCAGGCATACCTCTCAACTGTAGATGTTTTCACAGAATGTCCAGATTTTTACCTTATATTTTTGGTCCATTTTTCATAAAATTGTGGTTTTCTGGTAAATTAGTTAGAAAATAATGACCGACATCTGAGTTTCAGACTTTCTAACCTTCAGAAAATTCATGCAAATGCAAAACCTGTTGTTCTATCAACTTTGAGTTTATAAAAGCAATATTTTAAAAAAAAGTCCATATTCTTGAGGCTTTGTCCCAATTTATTTATGGGTTTGACCAGATTTCTTGCTCTAAGAGGTTGAGAGGTATACTTCCCAGCCTCCAACCCCTAAGAAGCTAGACCGATTTTACAATGTCCCTGAGGACTTGTAGTTCCTATTTAACTGTCCTTCAGCAGACCCATTGGTTATTTCAATGGTTTCAGACAAGCCATCCAGGTTACTGGCTTCACCCTCTCTCCTTTCTTCAGATAAGGTCAGCAGGATCCTGTAAAGGCTGGGCAAGAAGGAATACACTTCAGCCACCTTGGTATTTAGAGCCATTAATTACCAAACACACTAACCAAATTTGCCCTAGAGCTTCTCTCTCAACTCTCTTGGATCATTTCTGATTTGCCCAACTCAGAGAATAAAACCTTGGCTGCATCCTTGCTTGGAGACTCCTCACCAGTAGCCCATCACTCAATCAATTGCAGCTATGATGCTGTAGAGGCTTCTACCAGGGAACCTGCCTCCAACTCTGTCTTAAGGAGATTTTCCTGGTTAAGACTCCAGCCATTACCAGAGAACATTAAATCTAAGCTTATGGGTACTTCTTTGGACAACTTTGCATTGTTTGGCCATGCAGCTGCTAATTTATTTAAATCACTGCAGTAAAAGGGAAGAGAACTGCAGCAATTAAAACACATCTTTCTTTCCCCATTGTCTAAATTTCAACAAAATTACCCATTAAAACTACCTTTGTACATAGACACTCCTCCCCTCCACTACCTAAAACAAAAAAGGATGGTAGGAGGCCTCAGCAGCCCAGGCGTGCTTCTGCAACTCTGGCTTAGAAGCGGCCATTTCCTAACCAGCCTTGTTCCCTCTGACTGCCCAAGCCACCACACCCACATCCTGCTTTCCCAGCACCTCTCTCCATCTCTGCCAGTGTGGGAAAGCATAATTCATGACTCCTGGATTCTCTCGATCATTCGAAAAGGATGCTTTATGGCATGGGATTCCCTGCCTTCCTTCAGGGGCATCCCTCAACCACCAAAGGAAGAACTACCCTACTTTCCAGAGGTACTACTAGACCTGTGGAGACAAGGGACCATTCAGGAAGTCTCTCAAGACCAAAAAGGAACTGGTTTCTACTCCAAAATGTTTCCAGTGCCCAGAACGGAGACCCATTTTGGATCTGTCTCATCTCAACACCTTCCTGAAGGTAACCACCTTCCATATGTTAATTCTTCAAACCTGTTTCCCCTTATTCTGTCACAAGCCAATGTGGCTACCTGGATATCAAAGATGCATACCTACACATTCCCATCCACCCCAACTGCAGGAAGTTTATACTTTTCTGTGTGGCTTCCTGGCAGTTTCAGTTCTCTGCGTTGCCCTTTGGACTTTCTGCTGCACCAAAGGTATTTACAAAATGTCTAGCCCCTGTGATTGCCTACTGCAGGGCTTCAGGGCATCCACATTTTCCCTTACCTGGATAATCTCCTCTTTATGGCAACCTTCCCAGAGATCCTAGAGCAAAACATCCTCTTTGCCATTCTCTTCTACAAAGTCTCGAATTCACCATAAACTACAAAAAAAAAAACGTTCTCACACCCCCTAAGAAGGATCACATCTTCCTTGGATGCTGGATACAGATAAACCTTAAGAGGGTCTTTCTTCCCCCACAAAAGATGCAGGACCTCACTTCTTTCTTCAAAAACCTTCTTCCTCTTTTTCACATTTCAGCCAGAGAGTTCCTCAGGGTTTTGGGATTCATAGCATCCAGTATCCCAATGCTCTCCTCCCTGGGGCCTTAATTTTGTACTCGAAAAACTGACTTTTCCCCCCTTTCAGTCCAGCTTCATCAGTGTCCCTGCAACACTGCTCCTGGAAAACTGTATTTTTCTGGTTATAAATTCAGCCAGATATGTATCTGAGCTCTAGGCCCTAATGGCCTTTCCTCCCTTTTTGTTTTTTCATAAAGACGGTGTCCTTGCGTACTAACCCTTCCTTTATGCCCAAGGTAGTCGGTGAGTTGTCACTCAACCAGTCCATTCATTTACCTACCTTTTTTTTTCTCCACAAAATTCTAGTGAGAAGGTGTTGCACACTGTGGAGGTGCATAGACAACTTAGATTTTACTTAGACAAGACCAAATCTATTAGGAAATCAGACCAGCTTTTTGCCCCCTATCATCCGAGGACTCTAGAATTGGCTGTTTCCAAAGGCTGTTTCATTTTATGTGAAGCATGGGAAGACCCTTGTTTCTTCTGTAAAGGTCCTTTCCACTAGGAGTGTAGCTTCATCAGGTACTTTCTTCAAAGGACTAGATACCAGCTCTGTTCTCAAAGTGGCTACATGGACTTCTGTATATATCTTCACTAATCATTACAAATTGGATGGCATTTCTAAGTCTAGGGCAGGTTTTGCCAGAGCCATACTCCATGTTTTTCTAGATAGCTCAACTGCTTCTTCCTCCACCCTCTCCTCATGAGCTTTTGTACTCTCCCTCATGTTAAGAATACTGCAACAGATGAATAGAAGGACATAGAATAGTTGAGTAAAATCTTACCATAATGATAGCTGTCCTTCTCTTCTCTGTTGCAGTATTCCAGTCCCTCCCTCCTTCCCCCTGGTTGTTTGGTTCCTTACCTTGGATGGTCATACCCTACTTTCCTTAGGCTGGCTTTCCTCCTGGGGCATTCAGTTCTGAGGTTGGTGCTTGCATGCGTCACTTTTATGGCAGAGGTAGGAGAGCAGCCTGCGTGTGATATACCACACACCCTACAGTAGTGAAAGACTTTTGTATACTGGCCGATATCTGGTCGCTTACGACGGAGAACTCCCTCATGTTAAAAATACTGTAACAGAGAAGAGAAAGACATCTGTTGTTATGCTAAGATTTTACACAACTATTCTATTTCATTGGTAGTCCACGTCTCCACGATTAACCAAAGGGTAAGTGTTTTGGCTAGAGGAGTCAAACAAGGTTGCTTGCTGAGCTCTGTTTTGTATGGACTGTCTGTGAATGTTTGCTCGCTGTGTTAGGAATCAGTTAATATCTTGGTGACTTCATGAAGGAGAGTAGTTACTGCATCCTGCTTTTAATTTATGCAGACAATATTTTATTAAATGCAAAGACTAGGATGTATATTTCATGAATTGTGTACATTATAATAAGATTACAGTTAAGATTCGTCAGATTATAACTTATTTATGAACATTTGTACAGGGCTTGGTGCAGAAGTAGTGGAAAGTGAGCTTACTTTCCCAGTCTCATCTTTTTCTGTTTTGTTTGTTACTTTTGGTATGAAAGCAACAGTAGAACAGGAGTGGGAGAAGGAAATGGAAGACCTGCCACAGGTAGTATAAATTTGAAATTTTTATTTAAAAATGACATATCAAAAATGTATTCCTTTGAATCAAATGCACACACGTAATGGTTTGAAATAATATTATCAGAGAAATCTGAAGTCAAATTAATGTCAGTATTTTGGGAGCCAGTGGGGCAACCATGCTGCATAAAAAGAGGAGGATCATTTTACATAGAAAGGAATGTTAGATTAAAAATGGTATTTGAGACAACTTTTTTTAGATTGTCAAAAAGGAAATATCTAAGCTTGAGTTGCCTTTTTGGTGATGTTGCTGTATTATGAATATGGATGTTTTTTAAGATCTGGTCAGATAAAAACAGACAATATAGTAATAAAGCACAGGATATAGAGTGTAAATCTTATGGAGAAAAATGGACAGTGGTCTGTAATTGAGGAAGTTGTGAAACAAAACAGAGAGATTTGTTAGAAAATAGTTGCTGAATAGTTTTATGAAATCATCATGGGAGAACTTAGTTGCTAATGTGAACGAATCATGAAGACTATGAAAGTCACAGAAAATTATGCAAGTGGATCACAGTCAAAAGATATTTATATGATAATTGTCTGAAAGACGTGTGAGTTTATTGTAGAGAAACAGAAGATCTGAAGTAGGAGATTCATTTGTCTGCAACCTGTGGGTTATGGATCCGATATCGGATCCGAACCGGCATGGTTTTCCAGCTATGGATCCGAGCTCTCAGCTCCTCCCCTCACCCATAATGCCCTGCTCTCCCTACATGACCTCAGATCTAGTTTGCCGCGCTGGTGACCAGACTGGATTTTAGAGCTCTTCAGCTAAGTGTATTTTCTTGTATTTACAAGCGTTAAAATTTAAAGTTTTAGTCAGTTTTGTGTGGAAGTGTTAGGTTCCCTATCTTTTAAGTTTAAAATTTAAAGTTTTTTAATAACTTTTATAACTTTTATTTATCCCTCCCCTCGCTGGTGCGTAGTGTGTGTTTGGGCCTGTGTTTTGTGGCTAGTTAGCACTTATTATTTAAAAAAAAAAAAAAAAAAAAAAAAAACCTTAGAATGTCTGAAGCCCCTAAGGCTTTCTTTTCGAAGTGCTCCGAGTGTGGCCATAAGCTTTCTCCTGCTGATGGCCACACTCGGTGCGTTCGATGCCTTGGGGTTGAACACCTCACTTCTGGATGTTCCATTTGTGCAGGGTTCAACCCCAGGGCATTGAAGGAGCGGAGGTCGAAGCTGGTCCTGGCGGGACTTCTGCCCCCGGACACGGCTTCGGCTACCGCTCCTTCAGGGGGTACCGTGTCTTCGGTTCCCTCCTCTCCTGCTCCCCCTCCTCCACCTGGGACTCAACCTCCCTCTAGTGGTTTGGAGGAGAGGGAAGCAAGAAAAAAGGACCGGAGAGAGAAGCACCATAAGCGGCGGGCCGAGACCTCTGTTTCGGCCCCGCCTGGCAAGCGGGCTTCTCCTCCGGCCTCCTTGTCTACCGTCTCTCCCCCTCCTCGGCTCCGGTCTCCAGTATGCTTCTCACCGGGACCTGAGGAGGAGGAGACCCAATCTCCGTCGAGGCTATCGAGGAGGCACTCAAGGCCTACCTCGGTAGCTTCGTCGAGATCTACATATAGTTTATCTGACGCTGATCTGGACCGGATGATGAGAAGGTTCATCCAGGCCCAGGTGCAGATGGGAGTGCTCCTGCCTCCCCCCCCTCTGGGGGGGAGCTCGACCCCTTTTTTCAAACCTATAGCTCCTTCTCCGACCCGCTACCCGGGTTCGGAGCGATTGGAGCCGAGCAGCTTCGGAGCCGGGGGTGGGTCGGCGCCGATAGTACTAGGTACTTCGGATCCGACCCTGCCCTCGAGTGCTTCGGATCCGACCTCTCGGAGCCTGGATCCGAGCTTCGGATCCGGGGGGATTAGTGTTCCTTCGGCGCCGTCGGTGTCGGAGCACACTGCCCTCTCGGATCCGAATGCCTCAGCGCCGGCTCCGATCCACTCTTCGGATCCGAGGGGGAGCCGATTGTCGGATCCTTTGGTCGAGGTCGGCTCCCCCTCGGCTTTTGATGTAGTGGAGAGGGCCCTGTTGAGGGTCTCTGGACCCCCGGCACTTGCTTCGGCTCCGTCCCGCGCTCCATCTGCACTGGGTCAGGCTTCCACCATCCGGCCACTGGGACAGCCCGCTCCATTGCCCCAAGCTGTTCCATTGGAACAGGACACCGCTTGCGAGGGTTCCTCGGACAGTCCCCCTGAGGATGCACCTCGCAAGCATACGTGTAAAAGGAGGCACATAGACTCCCCCGAGTCTCTCACAGAAGACACGGATTTGGAGGAAGGGGAAGGCTCCCCAAGATCACCCCCCAAGGATGTCTCCTTTGGAGACATCATGGAAATGCTTCGCATAAGGGGGGGTGGTCTGCCCCCAAGTCTTCCTCGGACGAGTCCGTGTTCTTGGAGGCATTTGAAGTGGGCCCGTCTACCTCTTGGGTGTCCCCTCCTGCCGACCCCTGGTGGACCTAATTACCACCAGGGCGTGGAAGGAACCGGACACCGTGGAGCCAATCCCCAAAAGGCCAGACCGCATCCTTAGTCCCCCGGCAGACCATGCCCACTGGAGCAAGGGGTCTCCGGTAGATGCCATGTTGACAGCTGCAGCCACCAAGAGGGAACTTGCCCAGGAGAGTCCCTCAGTCCATCCTCCGAGCAAGGAGTCTCGGATGATGGACCGCTTGGGGAAGCGAATGTTTAGTTCAGCGACCTTTTCAGTGAGGGCGCTAAACTACTTGGCACATGTTATCAGGATGCAGCGCAATCTTATTAAGGAATACGCTGCATCCCCCCCAGAGTCCATGTCGGAGGAGGATAAACTTTTGCACTCCACCCGTATGGCCACTCTCAGGTCCGTGACTAATACCTCTATGCGGTTACTGTCCCATGCTACGGAGGGAGCCGCTAGAGCTGCAGGGGTAGGCCTAGTTACTAGACGTCAGGCCTGGCTCCGCCATTGCGATTTCACGGAGCCCTTCAAGGCGTCATTCGCGAACACTCCCTTCGATGGTTCTGCCCTTTTTGGCAAAACTGTTCGCGATACTTTGACCCAGAGCGAGAAGGATGGGAAGACGCTGTCTGCCGTCGGAATCCGCTTCTCTGTGCCCCAGAGGTCCTATTCTAGGAACCAAAAGGGCCAAAAGAAGATGTGGTTCCGGAAGTCGCAGCAGTCCCAACCCGCTCCGGACAACCAGTCCTTCCGTGGCAGAGGAGGACAGGGAGGACGCCGCCCCAGGGGCAGAGGGGCTCCCAGGAACTTCGGGTCCAGAGAACCTTTCTCTGAACGGCCCGCGCAGCAGCCCTGAAGGGTTGCCCGGCTGCTCCACTCTGGAGGCAGTCGGGGGACGTTTCTCTGAGCACCTAGCGGCATGGGAGTCCATAACATCAGACCGCTGGGTCCTCCGCATCATATCCAGAGGATACCTCATTCCTTTTCATCACATCCCAAAATTGAAGTCCCTCCCCGACGTTCCACCCGGTCAGTGGGAGGCCGCTTTGGCAGAAATTGGCCATCTGCTAAAGAAAAGAGCCATCCAGCCCGTCCCCCCAGATCGGATCAGGGTTCTACTCCAGGTTCTTTTTAGTGCCAAAAAAGACGGGGGACCTAAGACCAATATTAGACCTGTCACTCTTAAACCTGGCAGTTCCCAAGGAGAAGTTCCGAATGGTTACCTTGCAGTCCATTCTCCCCCTTCTGGGAGAAAATCACTGGATGTGCTCTATAGACTTCAAGGATGCGTACTACCACATTCTAATGGACAGACGCTCCAGGAGGTTTCTTCACTTCTGGCTGGGAGCCAGTCACTACCAATTCAGGGTCCTTCCCTTTGGTCTCACCACAGCCCCCAGGGTGTTCACCAAAGTATTAGCAGTGGTAGCGGCCCACCTGAGGCTTCAGGGGGTACAGGTCTTCCCATACCTGGACGACTGGCTCCTCACCGCCCCAACAAGGCATCTACTGTTATTGGCGCGAGACTCCTTTCTCCATCTAGCTCCCCGACTGGGCATCACAATAAATGCAGAAAAGTCCAACCTAGCCTCTACGCAATTCATAGATTTTATAGGTGCCAGGTTAGACACGAGACAGTTAAGAGCCTTCCTCACTGCGGACAGAGTTCAGAATCTACAGCTCCAGGTGCGGGCCATCCTCCACTCCAGCTCACTTCCGGCGGAATTGGTCATGAGGGCTCTAGGGTCCATGGCAGCAGCGATAGCTCTTCTTCCTCTCGCCAAGTTCAATATGCGGGTCCTTCAATGGACACTCCTAGTTCAGTGGTCTTATCTTGCTCTTCCTATGCATCATCCCATTGCGATCAGCAAGGCTTGCAAGAGGTCCCTCCTGTGGTGGCTCCACTCACAAGATCTCCACGGAGGCCGCCCCTTTTGTGCTTCTCCCCCTCTCGCCACGGTGACCATGGACGCCTCCCGCCTCGGGTGGGGGGGCATTTTGCAGGCCGGACGGTCCAAGGCACGTGGAACGATTCAGAGACCTTACTGCATATCAATGTTCTAGAGATGCGAGCAGTGCTCTTAGCGTTGCAAGCACTACAGGCCTTTCTTCCCTTGGGAACTATTGCAATTCAGTCGGACAACATGTCTGTCGTCTGGTACATCAACAAACGGGGGAACCAGGTCTTACCCTCTTTGTCGAGAAGCCATGAGAGTGTGGGAATGGGCAATCTCCACCAACCGCTTTCTCATCGCAACGCATATTCCGGGTCGGTCCAACATCCTTGCGGACAAGCTCAGTCGCACCATTCTCTCCCCTTACGAGTGGTCTCTCAATGCTCAAGTAGCGAAACGCATCTTCGCATGGTGGGGAACTCCTTGTTGCGATCTTTTTGCATCTCCCTCAAACACCAAGTGCGACAGTTTTTTCGCTCTAATCCCTCCTCCCGGAGATACCCCAAGAGACGCTCTGGTGCATGCTTGGCCCCCCGGTCTTCTTTACGCTTACCCCCCTTTGCCTCTGATGCTCCAAATTCTTCAGAAAGCCTCTCGACAGATCTGGTTCCCTTTCCTAAGGTCTCACTCAGTGAATCCACCTTGGATTCTAGATCCCATTCTGGATCTGATATCTCACCCGTCCCATCTATCAACCCCGAATCTGGACAACCTGAAGCTAACTGCTTGGCTGCTCCAGTTCCACTCCTAATCAGGACTCCCGGTATTTCGTCTCCCGTTAAGGCCATCCTGGTAGCGGCTCATAAACCATCTACCAGGAAAGTTTACCGCAGCAAGTGGAAACGGTTCTCCATTTGGGCGGAGCGGCAAGGTCTAGACCCCTTCACAGTTCCCCTTCCTCTGGTGCTTGACTTCCTAACCACTCTTTTTAATGATGGTGCCAGCAGTTCCACGGTCAAAGTGCAACTTGCGGCAATTTCTCACTATCATATTGGTCATGACTCCAGTCCACTGATGTCTGCCAAATTGTGTAAGATCTTCCTAAAAGGTACTTTTCTCCTTAGACCCCCTGTAAAGCAAGTGGTTCCTCCTTGGGACCTTTCTTTGGTTCTTCAGGCCTTGACCGCTCCCCCCTTCGAACCTGCAGCCACGGTAGATCTGAAATTTTTATCTTTCAAGATGGCCTTTTTAGTAGCCATTACCTCGGCCAAGAGAGTTTCAGAACTTCAAGCCTTATCCATCAAGCCTCCTTACTTGGTCTTTCATCCGGACAGTGTATACCTCGGGACCAACCCGTCCTTTCTTCCTAAGGTAGCTTCTGAAGCAAATATTAATCAATCCATTAACCTCCCTGTTTTCTTTCCTAAATATCAAAACAAAGGTGAATACAAGCTACATTCCTTAGATGTTCACAGGCAACTTCGATTTTATCTGAACAGGACAGCTGGTCATAGGCAATCCGACCAGTTGTTTATTTTGTTTATTTCCTTTGCTAAATTCAATTTGGGTAAACCAATTTCCAAAGTTTCCTTATCACACTGGATTTCGCAGTGCATCTTATTGGCTTATCAAGGCCCGCACCGGAGGGAGTACATGCCCATTCAACCCGGTCAGTCTCTACCTCAGCGGCCTTTAAAGCTAGGATTCCTCTGGATGATATTTGTTCAGCAGCCACTTGGGCTTCATCTCATACCTTTATTTCCCACTACAAGTTGGATATTACATCTAGAGGTAGAGCATCCTTTGGCTCCGCGGTGCTCCGGAATATCCTTCCATGACGGCCGCCCAAGATTCAGGTAGCTGGGGACTCTGTCCCACAGGTTGCAGACAAATGAATCTCCTACTTCAGATTTAGAAGTTATGTACTCACCATAACGTTCCATCTGAGTAGGTGTATTCATTTGTCTGCAGCCATCCCGCCCTCCTATCCCCCTGGCCTTGTCAGTTTCCTGCATATTACGTGTTACCCTTTCTAGGGTATTTTTATTTATGGCAAACTCGATCTGAGGTCATGTAGGGAGAGCAGGGCATTATGGGTGAGGGGAGGAGCTGAGAGCTCGGATCCATAGCTGGAAAACCATGCCGGTTCGGATCCGATATCGGATCCATAAACCACAGCTTGCAGACAAATGAATACACCTACTCAGATGGAACGTTATGGTGAGTACATAACTTCTAATTATAATTCATGCTTTTGTATCCTGTCAGCATCCTGAAGTATTTTGATGATGTTTGTATGTTTTGGAAATGAAATATGATGTATTTTTATGCCACAGTCATCTTCTTCTTCTTGCCACAGCAGATCAAATGTTTCCATTTCTTCCTGTCCTCTGCATTTTGCTGTGTCACACCAACCACCTGCATGTCCTCTCTCACCACATCCATAAACCTTATCTTAGGCCCTCCCTCTTTTCCTGTTACCTGGCAGCTTCATCCTTAGCACCTTTTTCCCAATATACTCTGCATCCCTCCTCAGCACATGTCCAAACCAACGTAATCTTGCCTCTCTGGCTTTGTCTCCAAACCTTCCAACCTGGGCTGACCCTCTAATATACTAATTCCTAATCCTGTCCATCCTTGTCACACCCAGTGCAAATCTTAACATCTTCAACTCTGCCACGTCAAGCTCTGACTCCTGCCTTTTTGTCATTGCCACTGTCTCCAACCCATATAACATAGCTTGTCTCACTACCCTCTTGTAGACCTTCCCTTTCACTCTTACTGGTACTCGTCTGTCATAAATCACTCCTGACACTCTTCTCCACCCACTCCATCCTGCCTGTACTCTCTTCTTCACCTCTCTTCCACACTTAACCATTACTCTGAGCTGTTGATCCCAAGTACTTAAACTCATCCACCTTCCCCACCTCTACTCCCTGCATCCTCACCATTCCTCTATACTCCCTCTCATTCACACACATATATTCTGTCTTAGTCCTGCTGACCTTCATTCCTCTTCTCTCTAGAGTATATCTCCACCTCTCCAGGGTCTCCTCCACCTGTTCCCTACTCTCACTACAGATCACAATGTCATCTGCAAACATCATAGTCCACGGGGACTCCTGTCTGATCTCGTCTGTCAACCTATCCATCACCATTGCAAATAAGAAAGGGCTCAGAGCTGATCCTTGATGTAATCCCACCTCCACCTTAAACGCATCCGTCACTCCCACCGCAGACTTCACCGCTGTCACACTACCCTCATACATATCCTATACCACTCTTACATACTTCTCTGACACTCTTATTTCTCTGACATTTTTCTCTGACATTGTAAGTATGACTCTTACATACTTCTCTGACACTCTTATTTCTCTGACATTTTTATGCCACAATGAAGATGTTAATTGCTGTGTTCTTACTGTTGTTTGACTGAAAAGGAAACTGAACCTGTTACATTTCACTTTATAGAAACTGATTAGCAAGGTTTCTATAAAGCTAAGATCAAAGGACAGTCCGTGTCAAAGCAGAAAATTTCCAAATGTTTGTCTTCTATTCTTGTATTCTTTTTTGTGTGTGCACATTTCTGTACACATTTCTACAGAGTTTTGCTATAGCTTTCATGTGTTAAATACTAAAATAACAAAGTACAGATTTTCATACTTTCATTGTAACCAGTCTATCTGTGCTAGTAAGTATGTCTTCCTCAGTGCAAGTTGAAGTAGAAGGGCTGCATGACTTTTTCTAGTTATTACATTTTTATGTCTCTGTACAAATTGTCTCTTTTAGGTTTTGGTATTTTCTGCAGCTTGTTTATACAATTTCATTGTAGTTTCTGCTTTGCACTATGCCTTACATAATCTATTTACAGTTTTAAGTACTATCATGTGAATTAGCTTAAGTAAGAACTTTTGATTTCTCAAAGAGACAAACTGCAAATACACACAAAATGCGACAGTAGAAATGGAGTTATGATATCCTTTAAGTTTAACTTGTGTTAAACAAAATATATTTACTGTTACAGATGGCTGTAGTAGGAATATTTCATGGCAGTGTGTTGTGCTTTGATAATTTGCTGCTTAATAAATGTAAGCATTTAAGGGGATTTAGTAGAAGCGTATACAAAAGCAATCAAAAACTGCACCTCCATTTTGCCTAGCGTGTGGAGTCCTACCATCATTTACGTGCAGTTAATATTTTGCAAGAAATTAATGCTTTATACAGTTAAATTAATGAATATTTTGTGGCCTGCTCAATCCAAATCCTTTTTCCCTGATAAGTCTGATTGTAGCACAGCAAATTGCTAAGCCAATAGACAATGCAAATATGTTCTTTTCTGTTTCTGTGTAAGTATACATTTATATGTGTGTGTGTGTGTGTGTGTGTGTGTGTGTGTGTGTGTGTATATATATATATATATATATATATGTATATATTTTTATATATATATATATATATATATATATATATATATATATATATATATATATATATATATATATATATATATATTTATGTATATATATATATATATATATATGTATATGTATATATATATATATATATATATATATATATATATATATATATATATATTTTTTTTTTTTTTTTTTTTTTATTTTACATTTGTTAACTGGGCTAGTCCAACTGGATGTATGTCCATTTTCAGTGGAGGCCCGGGGAGAAAAGCCCCACAAGTTTAAAAAAAAAAAGTACATAAAGGCAATGATATTTACAAAGACACTGGAACTATTAATTAGAAAGTCACACAAAAAAAATTAAAAAAAAAACGAAATATAGTGAATATTCATTGGAAGCAGTACATGGACACACTCATACTGTAAAATTACATATGAGGTCCAAGGAGTAGACTGGTTATAGTTAATAAAGTCAACAATATATACATAGGCGCATGCCCTAAATAAGATAATGTGATAAGAAGCATGGTATTATGGGAAGGGTTAATTATTTAATCTGGGTTAGCACAGGGGCATAGCCAGTGTGATTTAAGGTAGGGTTTAAGTTTACTTTTAAATAGGTTAGCTGAGGATAGGGAAGTTAGGTGATTGGGGAGACTGTTCCAGGATTTACCCACTGTATTAGATAACAGAGTGTCACCAGCTGAGTTATTAGATTTAGATATTTGTACTAGTAGTTAGGTGAGCGCAGGGTTTTGAGATTATTATAGGGGGTGACTAGGGAAGTGAGTATACATGTATTTTCTGGTTGATAAAGGATCTTGTGGGCTACTATTACTTGATTGAATAGTATTAGATTTGGCAATTCTAGCCAGCCTAGTTGATTTAGATTGATACAATGATGGGTTCTATAGGAGGACCCTGCAGCAAATCTGGCAATATTGTTGTAGGAGGTAGACAGTTTGTTCAGAGCACTTTTACATAATTTGGTATAGATAGGAGAGGCATAAAGCAGAGTAGAGATAAGGTAGCTGCTGGCAATGGTGATCCTGGCTAGTGGAGTTAGAAAGGGTTTGATCCTGTAGAGGGAACCTAATTTCTTAGAGTAAAATAATATATATTTGTTAGTATACTTCTGCAGATTTACATGTCTTAAGAGTTCTGTATATGTATAATTACATTTATAATCTTGCATATACATTTATATTTTACATAAACGCATGCCAATGCATAAACATGCCTCTGCTGCATTTTTGTGTACTGTACACATATGTTTATGCATACCCATACCATTATATTACACATAGATACATATTTGAACTTACGCATACATTTCTTGTGTTTATCTTGATTTAAGCAATATTTATACAGTATGCGTAACAGTTTAAAAAAATTAAAATATTTACTTTATAAATCTGGCCTTTTTTGCCATCACCTGATCTACCCACACAGTCATCCTGTGCCTCTCTAGGTCATTGTACCTGTGGTGGCACTCCCTGTTGGAGATGACAGGTGCTCACCAAACTCTTGCTAAATATCAATTTCTTTCCACTCCATGAAACATTCAGATAACTCAGTTTTCTCCAGATATGAATCCCTTAAGACAGACTATGATTTTGGTCTCCTTGTCAGAACATCTTGGTGATTGGTGAAAATGTAGTACATCAGATTTCAACGTATTGTGCTGTGTGCTCTCAGGATATATGCTGCTTTACTGTGGGATTTCTGACTGTCACTTGGGAATGAAAAATGGCATTATAAATACAGAAAAGTAGTAGGGGAAACATACCAGTATTTTAGAAATGGCATAAGATGACAGCATAATTTTATGTGCTTGCAGTACTAATATGCATTAGATGATGATGATGATGCAGTACAGGTTACTACAACCTGCCTTCATAGGTGCCATCATCTTTTGAAGTGTCAGAATGAAGAATGCAAGTGCGTCTCACCATCTTGGGTGTGACATCACTATAACCCAACCGAGCTACCAAGAAGAATTACACATGGAATTGCTATTATTGGCAAGTTTGGTTTTACCAAACTGCTTTGTCACATAGATATTTTTTAAAGGAATACTTTCACATTTCCTTTCCTTGGTAAATAAAATTAATTTATGAAATCACTACTGTTTAAGCTGCTTATATTGTGTGTCTGCTTCTGTGCTGTAATGTTGTTGTCTTGATTTGAACAGTAAACCTGAACATCATGCATGAATCATTTTAAGCATGCCTTTTTCAATATTGCATCAGTAAACCCCCCCGTCTTTTTTTTTTTTACTTCACTATGAGAATGGATTATGCATCAGGGTTAATGCAGACTCAGCTGTATCTGACTCCCATCTTCCCTTTTGTAATCAGAGACATTTGGGTTGTTCCTACATTCGTGAGAACAGCTTGGTTGAGTGCTGATGTGTGCAGCTTGTTCACAGCTACCTAAGGGCCTAGTTCATAGGTGTGTACTAGGCTAATGACCCTGGAGCCTTTACAAGCCTAGCCCATAGGATTACCCTGGCATCATGCCACCCAACCTTAGTTTCCAGTGCCTCTGTCGAGTAGAGCCACTGGAGTGATCCCGGGGTGAATTTTGTATTTCCCATCCACTCATCAAGATTTCTCTTGAAGAGGGCCAGTGAGGTGCTCTGTTTGACATGTATGGGAAGTCTATTCCATAGCATGGGCAATCTCTGGGTTATGAACCTGTCCCTCCAGTACGTTCTGTTGATTGTGGTAATGAGGTCGAGGTCTCTGGGAGCGTGTGGTGCAGAGGGATTGGGATTTATTTAGATTTAGCATTTCTAACAGAGTTGGGTCAGACATGGCTTTATAAGGCAAGCAGAGATCGCCTCTAAGTAGGCGATATGAGACAGAGAATAGTTGGAGTTTTGTGAGTCTGTCCATATAGGACAAGTGTTTAAGGCCTAGGATCCTCTTTGTGAGGTACTTTTGTGGCCTCTCCAATTGTTGCAGGTGTCTAATGAGGTACATGCCAAATGGAGCATTAAACTCTATGATTGGCCTAATGAGGGAAGAGTAGAAGGAGACAATGACCTCTTTCTTCCTGGATGCAAAACCCTTAGTAATGAGATGTGCCACATAGAAGGACTTTCTGACCACAGCGGCAGGGTGGTGGTCAAAGGAGAGGTTGCTATCAGCCTGTGTTCCCAGATCTCTTATAACACCTTCTGTGTTCAGTGGACTACCATTGATGTGGTAGTTCATGGGAACTGGGTTTTTCCCAAAGGTGATGACACATATATTTGGCACTGAGCTTAAGGCCATGGTTCTGACACTAGTCATTGGTCTCAATGAGGCCTTTCTGTAGGATGCCAACATCACTTGGGGAGTTAATAATGGCTCCCAACTTACAGTCATCTGCAAACTTTGTCAGCCAGAGTCCCTTCATGTTGGACTGGACTTCTGAAAAGTAGATAGCAAATAGGAGAGAATCCAGGACCGATCCCTGTGGGACTTCACTCATGACTGGTCGGCAGTCTGACTTGGAGTCTACTACTTTCACACTGTGGGTTCTATGTGTGAGCCAGTTTGCAACCCACCTAGTGATATAGGGGTTGATGCCTAGCTTAGTGAGTTTTTCTATCATTCCTGAGTGGGAAATGGTATCAAAGGCCTTGGCCAAATCAAGGTAGGCTATATGAACCACCTTGCCTTCATCCACAGCTCTGGTGACTGACTCAAAGAAGTCGACCAAGTTGAGCAGGCATGACCTACCATTCACAAAACCAAACTGTGTGGGATCCAGAGTTTGGAGATTCCCTGTTTATTAGGTCCATGATGATGCGTTCCATAGTTTTGCATATAAGACTTGTCAGGCTAATAGGGCGATAGTACCCATGGTCTATAGTTGCTCCTCCTTTGTGGAGAGGGATGACTATAGCAGTGCGCCATTCGGTAGGGACATAGCCTGAGGTGAGGCTGTGATTGAACAGGGCACACAGGTGAAGTGCCAGTTCACTCTGTAGTTCATGTAGAACACAGCCAGGGATATTGTCAGGTCCCATAGAAGCTGTATTCTTGGCCTTGGACAGTGCTGTTTTAACCTGTGCAGCAGTAATACTGGGTGCCTGACAATCTGCTGGTATTGTGATTGGTCCTTTGGGGGGAGAAGGGTAAAGTTGGCACTTAATCTGTCAGCTAGTATATTAGCAATATCCTTTGGCTCGGTATAGGAGGTACCATTGTGCAGTAGTTCAGAGCAAGTATGGGTATTGCCATGGAGGGTCTTTACATAACTATAGAAGGTCTTGTGGTTGTCTTTACTATCTGCTGCAATTCTGTTTTCATAGCAAGCTTTAGAGGATTTGATGAGGGATCTCAACTTTTTGTTGAGTCTGATAAGGGAGTTTTTCCAGTCTTGGGACTTCACCTTATTTCGCATCAGTTTCCTCCTCCTGTTGTATAGTTTGTTTATGACAGGGGACCACCAGATTGGCTTCCTTTTTTTGGAGGAGAGCATCTTGATTCTATTGGGTATGGCGAGAACCATGCATTTGTGTACGTGTTCGTACAGTGCATTGGTGCATGATTCGGCACTCATGCAACTATACTTCATTTGCATGGGTGCCATGAAGTTAGCCACCTCCGTTCTTAAGAATCCAGAGTTAGCTTTGGAGAAGTTTTTTATGGTGGTTACCTTTGCGGGGGGTGGGGAGGGAGGGAGGGATGTGGATTTCCAAGCTGATTAATTTGTGGTTGGATCTAACCAGGGAAGAGTTGACTATTGGTGTAGAGCAACGGTTGCCCATGTTAGTAATGACCAGGTCAAGGATATTGCTACCTCTAGTGGGGGTAAGAACAAGTTGGTCCAGGGCACTGGAATTAAAGAATTCCAGGAAACGTTGGGCAAGTGTATTGGTACATGAGTAGTTTTCTCAGTTAATGGAGGGGTATTTGAAGTCACCCATTAGGAGTGTGTTAGGTTTGACCCTAATATTCTCCAGGGTGCTTAGGAACATGGAGTGAGTGTCTTGGGACATGGTTGGGGACCTATAACAGGCTATGACCTGAATCACTGTCTTACCCAATGTTAGCAGTACCTGAAGTATCTCTGATGCATTATGTTGGGCTACCAGTCTGGAGGTGTGCGCATTCTTTATGAATATGGAAACACCACCAACTTTGGAGCTTCGGTCCAAGTTCTGGGGCCAAAAGGTGTGGAATGAGTTATAGCTTAGTAGTGCAGGGGTGCCTTCTGCTGCCTTGAACCAGGTCTCTATTACAGCACAACTCTCGATGTTCTCCATTTTAAGGAGTGCTTTGAGCAAGTGCATTTTGAGATTTAGACTTCTAGCATTGAGCAGCATGACCCTCAGATTGCATTTGTTTGTAGCTGTTACAGTGGTAATTTGGTCTTTGGAACACTGCCTAAAAAGGCACTATAGGGGTGACAAGAGCACTGGCCAGTATGTGGAAGCCCAGGGGTGATAGATGCAGGGCATCTCTGGCAAAGTATCAAGGTCTGTCAATCATGTCATCCCAAGCAGACAGATACTGGATCCCCTTAGAATGACACCAGAAACTTAGCCAATTGTAAAATAACTATTTTCTGCTTGTACTGCAGTATAATTCTGGGTGATGGTAGGATGCTGCTGATACTCAGGGTTAGGGTCGTACCCACCTGGGCTGCATAATCCGAGAGCTCTTCCATGTCTCTTTTCATGTAGTCCAGGGAGGTACATCTCAGGTCATTCACACCCACATGTACAATGACAGAGTCATATTTGTACCTGTTTTTGAGGGACCTGAGTGCGTGCGTTATATGGTGGATCCTGGCACCTGACAGACAGCTGTTACTTTCTCCTTATTCAACCTAGTGAGTGGGACATCAGTGTGCCTCACTATCGAGTCACCTATGACTAGCGTGCTGCGCATGCTGTTCTGCCTTAGGGGATTTGGTTTAGTGGCACACTGTTTAGGAGATGTGTCTCGTGATTAGTGTTATGTTGTGGTGGTAGAGTGCATTTCTGCCTTGGAGGTTTCTGCTGTTTGGGTAGATTTTTATTGAGATCCTCTGTGAAGCTGAGTGTGTGGTTTGTGTTTTTTATGTGAAGGCAGTGCTGGAGGGCTGCGTGTTCCATGTGGTGTGGTGCTAGTGTTGACCAGCTATTCCAGTCTTGGCTGGAGATTGTGGCTTCCAGTTTGGCTATACAGGTGCATCTCTCACAAGTCTGAGTGTTGGGAGGTAAGAGGAGAGGGTTGTTGGTGTACATGAGGCAGTTGCTACATTGCCTCAGAATGCCCAAGTTCACCAGGTTAACAGGAGAAAGCACAGGGGAACTGACCTTTAGACATGACTGGAGGGGTGGACATTAATAATAAGTACTGGAGCTGTTTCCTTGTATAATGTTTAGTGCTGGTAGCACTATTGTGTGCTACAGTAATTGCTACAAGAAGCCTGTATGGTAAAGTGCTAGACTAATAAGCTAGTAAAAGTGCAGGAGAGGAGAGAACTAACAGATCGAAGGGAAAAATTGAAGAGCAAACTGTATCTGGACTTAGACTAGTTACAGGAAAAGTGGGAAACAAGCTCAACATGGGCTTTTAAACCAGAGTGGTTTTTAAATGAGGGTTGCCACACGTCCCTATTTGAGTGGGATTATCCTGGTATCAGCAGCCCGAGTCCTGCACTGCCAATTTAAATCTTGGCGAGACAGCCCTCTGCTTTTTTTTTCTTTTTTTGATTGGCCCGTTTACCGACATACGGGCCAATCAAAAATCGCTAAACACGGAGCTGTTTGTGTTTAATGTGGAACATCATGCAGTTCCGCATTAAACACAGCCTCCTTTTGCAAGTTTTTTGATTGGCTCGTATACCGGCATATGGGCCAATTAAAAATCGGTAAACACTGAGCTACTTGTGTTTAATGCAGAACTGCCTGATGTTCCATATTAAACAGAAGTAACTCCATGTTTAAAGACCTTTTTTTTCTGGTCCTCAGTGTGAAAGACCTTTTTTTTTTTTTTTTTTTTTTTTTTGTCTGTCTCTGTCCAGCCAGTTGGAAATCTGGCAACCCTAGTTAGCCTACTGAAATGTTCTCTCTGTATTAGGTAGAATGAGCTAAAGACACTATACTGGGATAGAGCTGGGAAAGGGCTGAACAGATGGGACTGGTAGGAGTGTCTGAAATCAAAATATGATCTCACTTTACTCGGTTGAGTGAGTAAATGAGATGGACCCAGGAGGGGAGTGTTCAAACACAAATTTACTGGAGGGGAGGGCAATTCCAAAGCCACCAAGATTAATACTACAGCAAGAACAGGGAGGGAGGGTGGAAAACTAATTGCAGAGAGATCACAATATTCAGTGAAGCAAATAAATAGACAGAAAAAATAAAATGCAGTACTATGTTTAACACAATATTAAATGAAACAAATAAATAAACAGAAAAATAAAATGCAGTACTATCTTACAACACTGCAAGTTTGTACTTATCTCAGCTTGTAATAAAGTTGATGTAGGTATATAACAGCTAACCAAACAGCTCAAATATTCAGCTATTCAGCAGAAATAAATTCCGGAATAAGTGACTAAGACTTATAAGCACAGAGAAACCCTCAAGGCTAAGAGTTCAACACCGAATATCAATGAATTGAGAATAATAACCCCCCACTTACTCACTGCAGAGAGACAGAGAGATAACAATATTCAGTAAAGCAAATAAATAGTTACATGGATTTGTTGAATTACACACTCATGTATTACTCCGATTCATAGGGTTAAGCACAACTAAGCCTAATTTGCTTACAGTTTGCATACATTAAGATGAATTTACTCAACTGGCTGTAAGACCACCATATTAACTTGAGATCACTCAAGAGAGGCAACAGATGGTTTAGGAAACTGCAACTTAATCAAGTAAAAAACAACAAAAATGTTACTTGTTGGAAAGCAGTTTATACTGTTGTTGATAGCAGTGATTACTAGGAGAATTGTGTCTTTCATTAGTCAGATACAGATGATTAATCCCATGAGTGTCATAAAGGGAATTCAGGACAGCAGCATTGGATATGTATGGGGAAGCAGTCATAATGACAATGTAAAAGATATTTTTGAAATTCTTTTTGTGGCACGTCTAGATTATGCTACACAGGATATAAGTACACAAGTTGAAATGATTTGTAAAAATGAAGTACATTGGATTTCAATGTCTTGTGCTGTCAGGATATGTGCTGCTGTGGGATTTCTGATTGTCAGTCAGGAATGAAAACTACTTCACTGCAGTGGTGATGCTGCTGTAGCATTGTCACCTCACAGGAAGACGTTGTCCTGTTCAATTCTCAGCTAGAGCGTGTTCTGTGTGGAGACATGCGTGAATGGGCTTACCTTCGTTGAAGGTTGTGCGTCAGGGCCGGCAACTAGGCATGTAAAAATCTACTGCCAATCATTAGACCGGAGTTCCGCTGTGGCAACCCCTAACTGGGAAAAGCCGAAAGACACAACAGCAACTCAGGAATGAAAACTGGCATAAATATGGAAAAGTAGTAGAGGAAGGATACGAATCTGTTAGAAATAGCGTAAGATAACAGTGTAATGTTAAGTGCTTGCAGTACTAATATGCATTAGATGATGATGCTGTATATTTTAATACAACACAACTCATTGCTGTGTTCTGTGGTAGATGACTGGTTCCAAAGTTTTAGTATATGACTTGGGCATGTTGTTTTAGGAATGATATAGCAGCAGGGATCCAGACAGAGAAAGGACAGTTTTAGCCATGAGAAGAACTGCATCCTCATAGCAGGCCTTAGGATATATGACAATCAGCTTTTTGGAAAAGGGAGACCCAAACAAGCTGAAAAGATCGGGGCCTGGAACCCAGTGGTTATAGATATAAATGCTGTTAGTGGAAGGAACTACAGATTAACACAATGCAAGAAGAGTGCAAATGATATAGTAGGACATACCAAAGCAAAGGCAAGGCAAAATGCAATTGCCTATAGCACCAATGGGGCAGCTTCAAACACTTATTCCTTTAACACCTGATGAGGAATTCCTTCTCTCCGTTTAGGATGATGAGTAGGAAAGAGATGGCAATGGCATAGTCAGCGGTGGTGTGGAACACAGGCTGTTATCCACATCTGTAGCATCAACAGACATCTTCTCAGGAGGGTTGGCTTGACCAGTATAACATATTTATAGGTTCATAGGTTCATAGGTTCATACTAGGCTATCTGCCCGAGGGCATTTATAAGCCCAGCCCATAGTTTTGTGGCTTACGCCACCCCTTAGTTTGGAGAAACTATGCCCATTATTTAGCTGTGCCTCTGTCGAGCAGTGACACTGAGGTAACCACTGGGGTGTATCTGCGATCTCCCATCCATTGGTCAAGATTCCTCTTGAACAAGGCCAGCGAGGTGCTCTGCCTCACATAAACCGGGATTTTGTTCCACAGCATAGGGAGTCTTTGGGTGATGAATCTATCCCTCCAGCACGTCCTATTAATAACCGTGTCGAGGTTTAAGTGACCCGCCCTTGTGGCTCTAAGGGATCTAGATTTTTTGAGATGAAGCATATTCATCAAATCTGGGTTTGACATGGCCTTGTATGTCAGGCACAGGTCACCTCTGAGTAAGCGGTACGCAACTGAATATAACTGGAGTTCTTTCAGTCGGGCAGCATAAGACAGATTTTTGAGACCCTTTATCCTTTTGGTGAGGAACTTTTGTGGCCTCTCCAGCTGCTGCAAGTGTCGGGTCAGATACATTCCGAATGGGGCATTGTACTCGATCATTGGTCTGATGAGTGATGAGTATAGGGAGACTATGACTTCCCTTGATCTAGATGTGAATCCCTTCATGATAAGGTGGGCAATGTAGAAGGTCTTCCTAACTACTTTAGCAATATGAGTGTCGAATGAAAGGCTACTGTCAACCTGGGTTCCCAGGTCCCTAATAACTTCTTCTGTGTTCAGGGGATTACCACCTATATGGTAGCTAGGGGTAACCTTATTTTTCCCGAAGGGTATGACTATGCATTTCTTGGCATTTAACTTGAGGCCATGGCTCTGGCACCAGTTATCCGTTTCTGTGAGACCCTTCTGAAGGATATCTGTGTCGGATGTGTTTTCAACTACGGCGCCCAGTTTGCAGTCATCTGCGAACTTTGTCAACCATAACCCTCCTGTGTTTGCTTGTACTTCAGAAAAGTAGATGCCAAACAAGAGTGGGCCCAGGACTGAGCCCTGTGGGACACCACTTGTGACAGGCTTAGAGTCTGACATGGCGCCAGCAACTCTGACCCTGTGGGTTCTGTCACTCAGCCAGTTTGCAACCCATCTTGTAATGTATGGGTTTACATTTAAGTTGATGAGGTTTTCAATGATACCCGAGTGGGGTATTGTATCGAAAGCCTTCGCCAGGTCTAGGTAGGCTGTATGGACTGCCTTTCCCTCGTCAATGGCCTTGGTGACTGTTTCGAAAAAGTCAACCAAGTTTAAAAGGCATGATCTGCCTTTGACAAAGCCAAACTGGGTTGGATCCAAAGTCTGCAAATTCCCTATGTCTTTATTTATGAGATCCATTATGATCCTTTCCATGGCTTGCAGATCAGGCTTGTCAAGCTAATGGGACGGTAATTTCCAGGGTCGGTGGAGGCACCGCCTTTGTGGAGTGGGACCACAGTCGCTGTGCGCCACCCCCTGTTCCTGTGGTTCCTGTGGGCCTGGCAGACTTTACAGAGATAGATGAATGCTGAAGGGGAATGTTTACATATAACACATGACAATTACTGTTAACAGGTAAACCCTCCACTTCTGCACATAATGACATTAAACAGAGTCTGCATGGCAAATGTCCAGCACACCTCATTAAACAACATAAGAATAGTGTACTCTATTTGAGTATTAATGTATTCAGTGAATTCTTTACAGGGTCAGCAGTAGAAACAGACAGTTCAACTGTATCAGTAAATTTAGAGAGTATCAGCAGCAGCAGCAGCAGAATGGCTGATGAGGGTGATGATAACAGTTGTATTTATGAGACAGCCTGAGGAAAGTGGCACATAGTTGTAAAGCTTAATGGCAGGATGTCACACATCACAGCATGTTAGTAACTGCCGGAAGTGGCACTGGATTACAAAGTCAAGTACATGGTGACATTATACTACATGTTGTATGAAGAAAACCCTTTCACTATACCAGTATTGCCAGGCCCACAGGAACACCTTCTGGATGATGGCAGAAATTTAGAGGTAACAGTGTCTACAGTGACACCTTTATAAAGGGGTGCATTGCACAGTCATGTGTTATAGCTACCCCAGGAAATATGTAAAGCATTGGCTGTGCAGCAGCAAAAGTGCTATGACATTGTTAAGGCTCAGTGCACTACCATAGAAAGTCATCTTCCAGGGTGTAAGTTTGGCTTTCTAGCAGTACATGGAAATGGCAGAGAATAATGATAATGTAACGATCATGTTGATGCATAGTTTGGTGGCACACCAAGCATCCATGTCCACCTCCATTTGTACACAAATGAGGACTTGACCAGACTCGTCAAAGAGTCAGTGTTTATTTATTTATTATTTTACATTTGTTGACCGAGATTGCCCAACTGAGATGACTAGCCCTTTTTCAGCGGAGGCCCGAGGAGAAAAGCTTCACAAACATTACAATAACGGTTAAACGCTGGAAGAGGATGGGGTACTGTCCTGACACGTGGGGGCATATAACATTGCACTACAAGTGCTTCTCAAGAAGGTAGTGGAAATAGTAGGGAGGAACAAACACAACAGAATTCATGCAGGCCACATCACCTTTCTTCTACAAGTAACAGAGCCTTTCATTCTCAGGCTTAACTTTTATAAACAATAATGTGAGTATCTGTTCTGAAATAAAAAAAAATGTTTAAAGATAAGAGAGAATGTCTGATGAGCAGTGACAGTAGACCATACACAACACAGCATAGACCATAGATATCACTGCATGCATCAATTAAACGCTGTGTTTTTACAAGAAAGGAAACCCTAATCTTACTGTCATGACTCACAGTTCTAAAACCAGATGCCGTCTCAGTACTTGTGCAGCTGTATGCTGTGCACAAGTCTGCTGCATGGGGTGCCTTATTAGTACTGATGGCTGGTCATCGTTAGTCATAGTAGAACTGGAACTGGGAGCTGCAGTGACAGCAGGGGTTATTTCGCCACCAGACCAGTGCATGATCATGTTGTGCAGAATGCAACATGTTCGTAAACATCCTGCATGCAGTAGCTGAGTCATACTGAGGGGCACTCCTTGACGTATGCAGGCATCTAAGTCCACTTTTCAACTCACCAGACATGCCAAACACTCTCTCAGTGATAACATGGGTCTGTGGCAGGGCTGTATTAAAATTATTTTCTCTAGATCCACTTGGATTTTTCACTAGTTGTCATGAGTTGTGGCTCCAGTGGATATCCAATGTCAACTAAAACAACAGTTGAGAGCAAAAGTGGGGGGGGGGGGTGAGACAAAACAAAGGAAATGTGGTTTAGTATTAAGCAGCACATTTTTCTATGGCTAACTACTTAAATAATATATGTTATGTTGTCCTGTCTCACCGGAATTCTTGCTGGTTGGGTTCGGAGCCAACTCGGCCAAATACTGAAGCTCGAGAGCTTCCACTGGCTCGAGGCTAACCCCTATCCCATGATGCTTTGGGCCAAATCCCCAGATCTCGTTTGCCGCTCAAGCATTGAGGTTGCTATCTAGCTGGCTCATTGGCTAAGTAGACCAATTTTATATATTTCAGTGTTGTTTCCTTGATTTTTTTGTTTCTAAATTCTTGTACTTTTAACAGTTATCGTGAGTCTGCGTTAGGTCTTGTATCTATCCTTTTCTAGTTTAGAGAGCGCCGTTTAAGTTAGAGGTCTGTCGTGGCCTGTTTGAGTTAGAGGGCCTCTCTCCCTTTTCCTTTTCTTCAGTGTGTGTTCTTCTTTCTTGAGAATCATTTTAAACTAGAAGATTCTCTTCCCCTGTCCCAATCGTAGATCATACCGTTTAAGTTACAGGGCTCTCGCAGCCCGTTTGACTTAGAGGGCCGCTGCCTACCCTCTTTTCTTCTGTCTGAAAAAAAAATCCTTCTTACAAAATAGCTTTTTCTGTTTGTAGTTGTTGTTTTTACTTCCCTTGTCTGTTTTTATCTCTTGGATAATGTCTAAGGAAAAAGAAAAAGATTATTGACAATCTCGGTTTAAAAAATGTGATAGATGGACCCAGAAAATGTCTGTCACTGATTGCCATACTAGCTGCGTCTACTGCCTCGGTAAAGTACATTTACAGGACCCCTGCACTATCTGTCATGCTTTCAGTAGCAGGGTGCTCCATGAAAGGAAGCGAAAACTAATTGATAGGGTTTTAATGAAAGAGGCTTTTCAGGAGTCTTTAGACAAAGGACAGAGCTCCAAATCCTCTTCCCCCTCTTCCTCCAAGACACAGTCTATCAAAAGGCTGGCTTCTTTGGCTCCTTTGACTGAGCCACCTAAAAAGATTGCGACATCAGAACTGAGGGCTCTTGGTTCCGACACAACCATTACTTGTGCGGCTCCAGAAGTATCCTTGGAGTGGGCAGAAGTGTCGAGTAGAAGACACTCCCCAGAACTGGAGCCTGTTTCGCCTATCTTGAGATCGCCCATTTTGGACCAGGGTAGAGCTCCATCCTTATCCACTCGTTCCTCCAGGAGCTTATCTGATGAAGACATGGAGTGGGTGGTGAAGAGATTACTCCGAACACCAGCCCTGGCCAAAATGTTATCTCCGGACCCGAAGGTCTCAGAACCATCCATACCTTCATGCCCTGTTGTGATTCCTCCTCCGAGCACCTTAGCATCTTCGGAGCCTGAGAGCTTGGATATGATAGTAGTGGAACTGTTGGCATTGAGACCCCCTTTGGAATCTCTGGTTCCTACTGCTCTAACTTCCTTGGCTCCATCAAAAGTCGACGGGCCTGGGAGATGACGCCCGCCAGTTGGGTCCGGGGGCGAGAGTCAGCGTGGACTGTCATCTGACCCGACTCTTCCTCTTGGTGCCTCGGCTAGGTTGAGTTTGGCTCCCATGTCAGCTTCAGAGCCATCTGCCTTGCCTCAGAGTCAACTCTCTGTTGCTTTGGAGCTGAGGGCCACTTCAGAGTGAGGTGGGAAGGTTTTTGAGCTGATGGAAAAGGCACTGTCATCCCAGACATCCCCGCCGTCTGATCCAGTTTCTTGTCTATCCCAGGTGCCAGTGATAATCTCTTCACCTTCCCCTAAGCGTAGAGATCCGGAGCCTCAGGGAGCCCCTATTGGCGGCGTTTCTTCTGAAACCTCTGTGGAGTACCCCTTCAAGGAGGTCCCTCAGAAGAGACAATGCAAGAGGAAGCACATAGACTCCCCTGAGTCTGTCACCTCTGATACTGACTTGGATGAGTCTGAAGGGTCTCCATGGTCCCCCCCGAGGATGTATCCTTTGCTGACATCCTGGAAATCTTGAAGCAGAGGGGTGACTGGCAGCCCATCAACCCTTCAGAGGACGAATCGGTATGCCTGGAGGCTTTTAGGTCTCGCCCTTCCACCGCCTGGGTGACTCCCCCTTATGACAAACTGCTAGGTATCATATCCTGTAAGGCCTGGACATCGCCTGATAAAGTGGAGCCTGTTCTGAGGAGGCCCAACAAGTTCATTACCGCCCCCTCGGCTAAGGAATTTTTGACGAAAGATGTCCCTGTAGATGCCATGGTGGTGGCAGCGGCCACCAAGAAGGAACTCTCAGAGACCTCTTCATCTGTGTATCCTCCTAACAGAGAATCTAGGATTATGGACAGATATGGAAAGCATACCTTCTCTTCAGCAGCCTTAACCCTACGGTCGCTGAACTACCTTACCCATTTTACGAGACTTCAAAGGGATGTCCTCAAAGAGCTAGGAGATACCTTCAGGGTACAGTAGCTTCGGGGTCCACAGATAGTGTCTTCGCAGCTCTCCACCCTCACTTCCATTGCAAATCCCTCCATGAGACTGATTTCTTACATGGCGGATGGAGCAAGTAGAGTGGCAGCAACAGGAATTTCCCTCAGGAGACATTCCTGGATGCGCCTTTGCAATTTTGCCGAACCCTTCAGATCTTCCTTCACCAATGCCCACTTTGATGGTTCATCCCTTTTTAGCCCAAAGATGAAAGATACTTTAACCAGGTGCAAGCAGAAAGGGAAAACCTTCTCTGCCGTGGGAATCAGTTTTTCTGCCCCATCTAGACCGTATCCCAAAGGTCAAAAGGGTGGAAAAATTTGGTTCCGCAAGTCCCAAAAAGTTTTCTTTGATGCATGTAGTGACTCTTCCCTCAGGGGCAGAGGGTCAAGTTATAATGGAAGATGCCTACCTAGTGGCAGAGGGGGTTCACAAAACCAGGGCGACAAAGATATGTTCTCTGACAGGCCCTTCCAGTGCTCCTGAAAGGAGGCCCGTCTGCTATTCTCTGGAGGCAGTCAGGGGTCAGTGTCACTGTACCTAAACGCCTGGCAAGAAATTCCCCAAGACAAATGGATACAAACAATAATATCCAGAGGTTATTACATACCTTTTTCTACCACCCCACCAAAAATAAAAAAGGTCTTTACTGGATGTCCCACCCGGCCAAAAGGACCATACAACACAAGAGGTAATATCATTGCTAGAGAAAAGAGTCATCCAAGAGGTCCCCGCAGACCAAATAAGATCCGGGACTTACTCCAGATTCTTTTTAGTTCCAAAAAAGACAGGGAATTAGAGATCCATTCTAGATCTCAGCAAACTAAACAAATTAGTAAAGAAGTCAAAGTTCCGGATGGTAACTCTGCAGTCAATTTTCCCGATTATCGGGAAAGACAATTGGATGTGCTCAGTAGATCTCCAGGATGCATACTACCATATAAAGATGGACAGGTGATCTAGGAGACACTTATGCTTTTGGCTGGGAGCCAGTCATTACCAATTTCGAACCCTGCCCTTTGGTCTAACTACAGCCCCCCAGAGTGTTCAACAAATGCATGGCAGTCTCACGGCTCACTTGAGACATTAGGGATTTCGGGTGTTTCCATATCTAGACGACTGGCTCCTCACAGCCACCACCAGGCATCTACTACTTCAAACGAGGGATGAAACAATGTCACTTTGTGCCAGACTAGGCATCACAGTAAACTTAGTCTGCCTTGTCACCGTCTCAACATATAACCTACTTAGGCACAGATCTGGATTCAAAAAGCATGACAGCAAAACTTTCCCCAGACAGAATTCAGTCCCTTCACCTGCAAATCAGGATTTTGATGTCAAAGAAAAAAGTTCAAGCCAGGTTTGTGCTGCAAGTTCTGGGTACCATGGCAGCAGCTATCCTCCTAGTCCCACTAGCACGTCTACACATGAGAGTTCTACAATGATTGCTCTTTGCTCAGTGGTCAATGCAAGATCTTCCTCTGTCACACCAGATTATCCTCGGAGTCATGTAAAAAAGATCTTCTTTGGTGACTGCAGACAGATCACTTGCATCAGGGCCGACCCTTTGTTTTTCCTCAACCGAACGCAGTACTGACCACGGACGCTTCCCAGATCACGGGGGGGGGGGGGGTATTATCTGAGAATGACAGTCCAAGGCCTATGGCAAGATCACGAAAGCCACTTCCACATAAATGTTCTGGAGATGAGAGCAGTACTTTATGCGTTGCAGGCATTTCAGGACTCTCTTCCCATGGGAACGGTTGCAATTCAGACATACGACATGTCAGTAGTATGGTATATAAACAACCAGGGAGGAACCAAATTTTACCCACTATGTCGGGAGGCACAACGAGTTTGGCAATGGGCGATTGCTTCTCAACGTTTTCTGATAGCAACGCACATCCTGGGAAAATCCAATGTGATAGAGATCACGCTCAGCAGAGCGATTCTAATGCCTCACGAGTGGTCCCTGAAACCAGGGATTGCGGAAGTAATCTTCCAAAAATGGGGCCAGCCTTGCTGCGACCTATTCACCACGTCATTGAATATCAAATGCAGCAACTACTTTGCCTTCATTCCCCCTCCGGGGAAGTCAGCAAGAGATGCACTGGTTCACGACTGGCCCCTGGGATTACTCTATGCCTTTCCCCCCTTTTCTCTAATCCCTAAAGTGATTCAGAAAGCGAGATTGTTGAAAAGCACTATGATCCTCATTGCTCCTTACTGGCCTGTTCAAGTTTGGTTCCCCTTTCTCTGGACCCATCTGCTGGAGGAACCTTGGATTCTGGATCAAATTCCAGACCTCTTGACCCATTCTTCGAGGGAGTTCCATCCATCTGTCCACACCCTCAAGTTGACAGCATGGCTGCTCCAATTCCATGCATAGCCAGGTGTTACCCCTTCTCCCCTGCAGTGAGTCATATTCTCATTTCTTCCCATAAACCATCCACGAGGAAATTATACTCCAGTAAGTGAAAAAGATTTTCATGTTGGGCTGCAAAGCTGAACATAGAGCCTTTTACAGCTTCCATATATGCAATTTTAGACTTTCTCACTGAACTTTTTGAAGAAGGAGCTGCTGCAGCTATCATTAGGGTTCAACTGGCAGCCATTTCTAATTTCCATACTGGAGAAATGGGAGTCCCGATTATGTCTCATAGGTTATGTAAGGCTTTTCTCAAAGGTACCTTCTTACTCCGACCCCCAATCAGAGAACCCCCCAGTCCCTTGGGATCTAAATCTTGTGCTAACTTTGCTAATTTTACCACCCTTTGAGCCCGCATCATCTTGTGATTTGAAATTTTTGTCATGAAAAACTTTTGTTTTAGTAGCCATAACCTCTGCCAGAAGGCTATCAGAGTTACAAGCTCTCTCTACTCGTCCTCCTTATATCATTTTTCACAAGGATAGGGTCTCTTTGAGAACTAATCCCTCATTCCTTCCCAAAGTCTGTTCAGAGAATAATCTTAACCTTTCCATTGAATTGCCAGTCTTTTTTCCAAACTATAGCTACAAGGCAGAATATAAATTGCACCAGCTGGATGTTCATAGACAATTACGCTTTTACCTGCACAGGACAAAAGATTTCAGGAAATCCGACCAGCTTTTTGTGTCCTATTTGGACAAAAAGAAAGGATTACCAATTTTCAAGGTAACCTTATCCAAGTGGCTTACTAACTGCATTTCTTTCTCCTACAATAAGAATAGTAAGCAACTACCAGGAAAGATAAGAGGACATTCCACTAGGGCAGTCTCAAGATCCTCTGCTTCTCAAGCTAGACTTCCTATTGATTCTGTTTGCGCAGCCGCAACATGGGTGAGACCTCATACCTTTATCACTCATTACAAAGTAGATGTGGCCTCCCGGATGTGGTCTTCCTTTGGATCCCCACTGCATTGAAGAGTCTTTTTTCCTGAGCCTCACCCTAGGATGTCCATGTTTGTTGTCAGTCTCGCCTATATTCTTGCGTCCCTACCCTCCTTCCTCCATCCTGTATTCCTGGAGGAACTGGTAGATAACTATATACTATGCACATAGTTTTGGATGGTTTGGAGCCTCTGTTCCTGTCCTTATAAGGTATATATATATATATATATATATATATATATATATATATATATATATATATATATATATGGTGCCCTATCAGAAGCCTGAAACACTATAAGCCTGAAAATCAAAATGCTGAAAACTCTAGACTGAAAGTTCAAAATCCTGAAAGACCAAAATCCTGAAACTCAAAATCCTGAAAACACAAAATGGACATACTGACGTCATTGTGGCTTTGCTATTGTTAGCCCTGTGGTGTTGGGTCATGCGTTGGGTTCAGGTAAGTGTGCGGTTGGTTTTATGTTAGGGTTAGGGGCGGTTTAAGTGAGTTAGGGTTAGGGCGCAGGTTAGGCATGTATGGCAATAGTGACAAATATTGGGGTTAGGGGCGGTTTAAGTGAGTTAGGGTTAGGGCGCGGGTCAGGTGAGTGTGCGATAGTGACGGACCTTAGGGTTAGGGTTAGGGTCAGGGTCAGTTGGTAGATATTAGTGTCTTTATAGTGACATATTAGCATTATTTGTGTTTTCAGGATTTTGAGTTTCAGGATTTTGGTCTTTCAGGATTTTGAACTTTCAGTCTATAGTTTTCAGGATTTTGATTTTCAGGCTTATAGTGTTTCAGGCTTCTGATAGGGAACCATATATATATATATATATATATATATATATATATATGTATCTATGTATATATATCTATGTATATATATATATATATATATATATATATATATATATATATATATACACATACACACACACACACACACACACACACACACACACACACACACACACACACACACACAATTCTTTTGCGATTGTCTTTCACTTGCAAACAAGATCTGGAGATTTGGCCCAGAGCATCATGGGATAGGGTTAGCCTCGAGCCAGTGGAAGCTCTCGAATTTTAGTATTCGTCCGAGTCGGAGCCGTGAATGGCTCCGAACCCAACCAGCAAAAATATAAGCGAGATGGACAACAAACATGGAACGTTACGATGAGTACATAACTTCTTATTTTTTGGCTTACTAACAAAATGACCACTGGGCATCCTACCATGCAGGAGGAGGAGATGGTGTGAGCTAGTGTGCCAGATATGGCATCATGTGCAGTACCAGGATACTGGACACTGGTGATGCACTCCCATGCAGTACACACTGCCTGTTAGTTAATGGAATGGTTTCCCTTCGTATTTTGGTAACAGTCCGCCTGTGGATGACATGGGCCCCTAATTGCAACATGAGTGCAATCTGTCACACTGAGCATCTCGGGGAAATGTATCACCTCATAAAAGGCATGCATAGTCCGGGCCCAGTCCTGAGGTGACATCAGGAAATAGATGCACTAATCCACACATGCCAAGAGAACATCCAGGAACTCCTGAAGTATTCTCGAGGTAGAAGCCTGTGAGATTCTCAGCGTGTCCCCAGTCTGTTTCAGGAAGGACCCCCATGGCAAGTATAGTGAGGGCTATACATACCGTACTATCCACAGGGATAGGAAGGCCATATATCCCCCAAGAGTACATTGGGAGCAGACCTCTCAACTGTCCCGAATAACTCGGTTTTTACCGAGTTTTGGGGTCCCAATAATGGGGTGCCACGATTCCCGAGTGGCACCCCATTATTTCCGATTTTTCGGATCTATTTTTTAAATTTTTGCGCTTTTGGGGGTGACGTCATCACGTGTGCGATGACGTCAGCCCCGTCAGGATGCCGCACGTCTGTTTGAATAGGATGCCATTTCTGTTTCTTTCTGTGCGTCTAAGATGTATGGATTTACTTTTGAACATTTTACTTTCTGCTGTATTTATGCAGAGATGGTCGTCAGCAAATGCACTGTAGCAGAACCCAGGATTTTAGCAAGTGCACTTCAAGGTAAGGCAGAACACAGGATTTTTTACTTTTTGCCGTTTGGAGAACACAGGAGTTTAGCAAATGCACTTTAAGGTAAGGCAACACACAAATCGATTTTTACTTTTTGTCGTTTGGGTAGAACACAGGAGTTCACTTTTAACACTTTATTGTTCAGCTTACTTTTGGGAGGAGGTGAAATTTGTTCGAGAAACTGCTTTCGTTTACATAACAGGAGAGGTTTACTTAAGAAACTGCTTATTTTACTTTAATAGTTAACTTGCAGGAGAAAATGTGCTTTAATTTACATACTGACTAACTTGCAGGCAGGGGAAAGTTCTGTGCTTTATTTAACAGGGAAACTGCTTTCGTACTTGTATTTTAATGGCTACAGGAGAAAATATACTTTCATGTTTATGTTGGCTTACAGGCAAGAGAGTGTGCTGGTTCTCTACATATTTAACAGAGCAACTGCTTTCTTTTTGTGTTTTAATGGCTGCAGAAGAACGTGCTTTCAGTTTCGTGTACATATTGGCTTGGCTTACAGGAAGTGAAAGCGTGCTTGCTAATTTAACAGAAATTGCTTTAGTTTTATTGTATTTTAATGGCTGCAGGAGAAAATGTGCTTTCATGTTCACATTGGCTTACAGGCAAGAGTGTGTGCTGTGCTCTCTACTCAGAGAAACTGCTTTCGTTTTACTTGTATTTTAAGCTGCAGGAGAAAACGTGGTTTCAGTTTCATGTACATTTTGGCTTGGCTTACAGGAAGAGAAAGTGTGTGCTTGTGCTTTACTTAACAGAGAAACTGCTTTCATTTTACTTGTATTTTAACGGCTATAGGAGAACATGTGCTGCCATGTACACACTGGCTTGGCTTACAGGAAGAGAAAGTGTGTGTTTATTTAACAGAGAAATTGCTTTTGTTTTACTTGTATTTTAAAGGGTGCAGGAGAAAATGTGATTTCATGTACTTATTGGCTTACAGACAAGAGAAAGTGTGTGCTTTAACAGAGACTGCTTTTATTTTGATTTTAATGCTGCAGGAGAGAAACTATGCTTTAATGTACATATTGACTTGCAGACAGGGCAATATGTGCTTTTACTTATTTAACAAACTGCTTTTGGTTTACTTAACAGCTGCAGCAGAAAGTGTGTGTGAGAGAGACTGTCTGGAATGTTGGCTCATACATACTTTTGGTCTGTTTCTCTTAAAATTTTTTGTTTTCTGACAAATCCAGTGAGAACTGAATTCACTAAATAATCATTGCCATTTAAGTTTCAGTCTTCCTGTCTTTCAGGAAATGCATGCTCGGTAACACAAAACATTTTATACTAGCAAGCAACTTTTCTAAGATCATACAAGCAATGTTTAAAATGTGTCCCTGGGTTTGGGCTTTTGTCCCCTTCCCAATCAATTTTTGGTTATTTCCAGATTTCTTATGCTGCACAGGTCTTCAGGGGGAGAGGAGTATAGTACTGCTTATAGTAAGTGTGTTTGTGTTGTCAGTAGACTCAGTAGTACAACAGGTAGAATACTTACTTCTGATGTAGAAGGCTGTGGGGGTTCTAATCCCACAGCATGTAAATTGCTGATACTATACTCTGTTGTACTTTGCAGTCCTGAGAATGTTCTCTTTGGCAGAGATGGCTAGTAATTATGAACCTGTTATCAGTTTGCCATCCATTCCCTGTTGTAATACTGGCTTTTTTTTTATTTTTATGTGACATAGGCAATTTATATGTCAAGGGCAACAGGCACGTTATTTGTAGATGAAACAATTAAATATTAAGTTGTTTGACAGTGGCAACCTCTTCATTAGTTACATATTTCCTTAATGTGGAAATATTATGTGATTTTTACTTCTGCATAGATTGTGCATATTTACTGGTACTGGTGGATTGTAGACATTACTCAGACTTTTATAATGGAAATGTTCTGAACTGGGCAGTTTATTCAAAAATTGGTTCATGCATTTTGTTTCATTGCTTACTGTAAAAGTGTTCAAAACAATAAATTTAAAATGCACTGTAGCAAGTATGCTGTATTATACAAGGAATATAATTTAATATTGTCTGGAAGATGTAGCAAAGAACACATGTAATGTTTTGTGTGCAAGGGGGCCTATGATATGAAAACAGCCCAAAGCTAATCTTACCACTGGCCAGATGCATTTTCTTTGTGGGTTTCAATGCTGTTTCAATGAATGTGAGTTTCAAGGGCAGATAAGTTATAATGCTAAGTCTATTTTCATTGTGAGACTGTATTGCTTTGTTTAGCAGAGGTCTAGTAGTGTTTATGCTATAACATGTAAAATAAACTTTTTAAATTAATCCAAATAAACTTTGTAGAAGTAAAGCAGTAAGCACATTATAGTGTTTATGGTAAATAGGGCAAATTAACCAGGTAATGGTACATTGGAATGGCTGCAGGAGGACTCTAGTGCCATTTTTGGTTATCTGTTCCTCAGTTTGCATTTGAACGTTGGTATCCCACAATTCCACTGGAGTGGGTGGGGTTACATAATTATGTATGCAAATTATATGTTAATCAGTGTACAGATTTGTACCTATTTTTCATGGGCCTTGTCCAGATTTTTGATGTTTCCAGGTTGAGAGGTATGATTGGGAGCCACACATGCCCACTAAGAGCCTTACAATATTCCTGTCCACTTTAAATGTCAGGCATCTCCTGATAATCAAAATTATGATGAGTTATTCTTTGTGTGTGTGTGTGTGTGTGTGTGTGTGTGTGTGTGTGTGTGTGTGTGTGTTTGTATATATATATATATATATATATATATATATATATATATATATATATATATATATATATATACATATATATATATATATATATATATACATATATATATATATATATATACATATATATATATATATATACACACACAATTCTTGGTCAGTGAGCACTGGTGGGCACAGACAGTTTTGTCTCTGCCAAGACAAGCAGCTCTCACCAGGAAATAGTAATGGTAGCAGCAAGAGAAAGCATCTTTGCGTATTGCAAAGTAGATAAAGTATGATTCTGCCTTTCATAACAAATATCCGCACATCACAAAAACTCTTCATAATATGACTATAAATCTTAAATTGGTGAGAAAAGGACTTGGCATATGAGGATTTACATAATTTCTCATTTGCACCTCATTATGTGTTCATTTGCTTATGTTTATACATGGCCATCGATTGTTAGTTTAAATGGCATCTATGAGTTGTGCCTTAATGCACAAATGCATGAGCAGCATGGATTGACTTTGTGTTCATGTAATGACTTTTGAATACCATACTTAGACTCAGGTTGGACAGAAGCCTGGAATTAATGATACAATCTATATTGGCAACAGTTTAGCTTTAAACTTTGTTTATTTATAAATGTTTTCATTTGTTTTTATATGTTTGAATATTTATTTTGTGTTGTGTTTGTATATTTCATTTCTTGTTTTAATTGTTAAATTCATTTTTTTGATGGAAAAGTGGTATAAGATGTAAAATATTAATCTTTGTAATGTGCACATACCTTGTTTTTAAGCAGTTTGATTAGTTTTGGCTTTATTTAAATTAGTTTGCAGCAAAACACTATTGGATTCTGAAGAAGCCATTATATTGCTGAAAGAGCTCAATTTGTGAAGTGTATAAATAAATAAAATACAGCTGTGAGGAATTCTGGATTGCTAGAGTTCTTCTGTACCACAGTATTGTATTTTAGTGAGTTTTACCTGAGGTTAGTTGGTACTTGGTTGAAGTCCACCTTTCAGTTTTGCTTCCATATCGACTGACATTAAGACTGTCATACCCTTAGGTAATGTGTTAATAAAGTTGAAAACTACATACCTTTGCTATACATTGAACAGTACCAAAACATCAAAGACTCATCTGTCACATAGTTAGGCACACATTCCTTGATCTGACTAATTATCTCTCACATTTTCCAAGTTTTCAGTTTTGAAATATTTCCATTATTAGAAAGACTCCATTTGATGAAATACATGATCTGGCATTTGTGGTGTTTCTTGTATCTATCCGTTATTGATTTTATATTGATAAACAGTGGTATATTAAGCATGAAAATTACCTTTAAAACTGTTGGGAAAGTCTGTTTATATGTATTTTTCTGTTTTCTATATTATTTAATCATATCCTTAAATTGATATCTCTGCTTTAAATTTATGTATAGAAGAAATGATATGCGAATACTTATCGACCCTCCACTATACCTTTCTTTCCTGGTCATCATGATTGCCGCAAAACTTGCTCCCTTTCATAGCAGGATGTACACTAAACCTATGTTGTCCCATGCCTACCATATTGTCATTCTGAGTTGAGTAAACGCAACCCATACTATTTGTATATAAGGGACTTCTTGCAAAATCCATTCAAGGCCACCATCTTTGTTTTAACATTTTCAAAAGAACTTGCATCCTCCCCGTCTTCTAAAATACCTCTCAGTTTTAAATTCCGTAAAATTCCATCATCTCACCTTGTCTTCTAGGTTCATAGGTTGATACTAGGCTTTCTGCCCTAGGGCATTTATAAGCCTAGCCAGGGTATGTTTGGCTTTTGCCTCCCTTTTAGATTAGTTGACTGTGCCTCTGTATAGTAGGTCAGAGAAGGTAGTCCTTTTAAGGTTTGTTTACTGTACCTCTGTCAAGCAGCGACACAGAAGAGATCCCAGGGGTAAACTTACGATCTCCCATCCATTCGTCAAGATTTCTTTTGAAGAGGGTCAATGAGGGGCTCTGCCTGACATGGATTGGGATTTTGTTCCAGAGTGAGGGGAGCCTCTGGGATATGAATCTGTCCCTCCAGCATGTCCTATTTATTTCTGTGCTGAGGTTCAGGTCCCTGGAGTGTGTAGCTCTAAGGGATTTAGATTTCCTGAGGTGAAGCATGTCCATTAATTCTGAGTTGGACATGGCTTTATACGTCAGACACAGATCGCCTCTGAGTAGGCGGTACGCAACTGAGTAGAGCTGGAGTTTCTTTAGCCGAACTGTATAGGGCATCTGTTTGAGCCCCTTGATCCTCTTGGTGAGATACTTTTGGGGTCTTTCCAGTTGCTGAAGGTGTCGGGGAAGGTACATCCCAAACGGGGCATTGTACTCAATTATGGGCCTGATAAGTGATGAGTAGAGGGGCACAATGACCTCTCTTGATCTAGATGTGAACCCTTTCATGATAAGGTGGGCTATATAAAAGGTCTTTATAACCACTTTGGCAATGTGATTATCAAAGGAGAGATTGCTATCTACTTGGGTCCCCAAGTCCCTAATTACTTATTCCGTACTTAATGGATTACCACCTATGTGGTAATTTGTGGGCACTTTGTTTTTTCCAAAGGGGATGACTATGCACTTTTTGGCATTTAGCTTTAGGCCATGGCTCTGGCACCAGTTATCCGTCTCTGTGAGACCCTTTTGGAGGATGCTTGTGTCAGTCGGAGAGTCGATTATAGCACCCAGTTTGCAGTCATCTGCGAACTTGGTCAGCCATAGTCCACCCATGTTAGCCTGTACCTCGGAGAAATATATACCGAACAAGAGAGGTCCCAGGACTGCGCCTTGTGGGACACCACTTGTAACTGGTTTAGTCTGTCATGGCACCTGCTATTCTGACCATGTGGGTTCTATCCCTGAGCCAGTTTGCAACCCATCTTGTGACATAGGGGTTGATATTTAAGCTGGTGAGATTATGTATGATGCCCGAGTGGGGTTCATAGGTTGGTACTAGGCTATCGGCCCTAGGGCCTATGTAAGCCTAGCCATAACAATTCCCTGGATATTTCTTCCCACAATATTTACTTCTCCAGGCCCCTGTCTAGCAGGGCGACTGACATGATCCCCGGGGTGAATTTCCTATCTCCCATCCAATCATCAAGGTTCCTTTTGAAGAGGGCCAAAGAGGCGCTCTGCTTGATATGTATGGGCAGTCTATTCCAGAGTATGGGGAGTCTCTGGGTCAGGAACCTATCCCTCCAGCATGTTTTGTTCATTGTGATGACAAGGTTTAGATCCCTGGAGCGTGTGGCTCTGAGGGATTGGGATTTCTTTAAGTGGAGCATGTCCAACAGCTCAGGGTTTGACATGGCCTTGTATGTTAAGCAGAGATCGTCTCTGAGTAGACAATATGCCACAGAGTATAGCTGGAGTTTTTTTAGACGGTCAGTATATGGCATCTGCTTTAGGCCTGTGATTCTTTTAGTGAGGTATTTCTGTGGCCTTTCAAGCTGTTGCAGATGACTTGTGAGGTACATACCAAACGGGGCATTATACTCTGTAATGGGTCTAATGAGGGATGAGTACAGTGGGACAATGACCTCCTATTTTTCTGGATGAAAAGCCCTTAGTGATGAGGTGTGCCACATAGAAGGATTTCCTGACTGTTGTGGCAATGTGGTTATCGAAAGTGAGACCACTGTCCACCTGTGTCCCTAAGTCTCTCATCACACTTTTGATGTTTAGTGTCCTGCCACCTATGTGGTAATTCATATGTACATGTTTTTTTCCAAAGGGGATAACTATGCATTTCTTGGCATTAAGCTTGAGCTCATGGCTCTGGCACCAGGCATCTGTTTCTGTAAGGCCCTTTTGTAGAATATCCATATAATTTGGGGATTCAATAATTGCTCCCAGTTTGCAATCATCTGCAGACTTTGTTAGCTAGAGTCCCTTAGTGTTGGCCTGTACTTCAGAGAAGTAGATGCCAAACAAGAGTGGTCCCAGGACTGAACCCTGAGGTACTCCACTTGTCTGGAGCTGGATTTGGAGTCTGCTACTTTTACTGTCTGGGTTCTGTCAGTAAGCCAGTTAGCAACCCATCGAGTGACGTAGGGATTTATGCCCAGCTTAGTAAGTTTATCTATGATTCCAGAGTGGGGGATGGTGTCAAAGGCCTTGGCGAGGTCCAGATAGGCTGTGTGGACTGCCTTACCCTCGTCCACAGCTCTGGAGACTGATTTGAAGAAGTCAATCAGATTCAGGAGACAAGATTGGCCCTTCACAAACCCAAACTGGGTGGGGTCTAGTGTTTGAAGGTTGCCAATGTCTTTGTTTATAAGTTCCATGATAATGCGTCCCATGCCCTTGCAAATCAGGCTTGTCAGACTGATGTAACGGTAGTTCCCGGGATCCAAGGTGGATCCTCCCTTGTGGAGCGGGATAACTGTAGCTGTGCGCCACTCAGTGGGCTCGAAGCCTGAGGTGAGGCTATGATTAAACATCACACTTAGGTGAGGTGCCAGTTCATTTTGCAGTTCATGTAGTACACAGACTGGGATGTCATCTGGTCCCATGGATGCTGTATTCTTAGCTTTGGAGAGTGCGGTTTCTACCTGTGTGGCCGTGATTATCGGAATTTGGCAGTCTTTTGGTATTGAGATGGGCCCTTTAGGGGGTGAGAGTGGGTTGAAGTTGGCACTAAATCGATCTGCCAGGATATTGGCAATATCCTTGGGATCAGTATATTTAATGCCATTCTCTTGCAACTCAGAGCAGATCTGAGCATTGCCATTTAGATTCTTGACATAACTATAGAATGCCTTGTGGTTGTCTTTGGAATCTTTGGCAATTTTATTTTCGTAACTAGCTTTTGAGGATTTTATGAGGGATCTCAGCTTCTTACTGAGGCTGGTGAGGGATTTTTTTGTATCCTGGGATTTTCCTCTTTTTTGCAACAGTTTCTTCCTTCTGTTGTATAGTTTGTTTATAGCAGGGGCCCACCAGATTGGCTTCCTTTTTTTGGAGAAGAGCATCTTGGTTCTATTTGGGATGGCATGATTCATGCACGAGTGGATGTGCTCGTACAGTGCCTTAGTGTAGGATTCTGCAGTCGAACTTCCAGATCCCGTCTGCGTGGGTGTTGTGAAGTTTGTCACTTCTGACTTCAGTAGCTTGAAGTTGGCTTTGGAGAAGTTTTTTAAGGAGGCTTCCTTACTGGGGGGGTAGGGGTGGGATGTGGATGTCAAGGGTGATTTGCTTATGGTCTGACCTGACCAAGGAGGGGGTGACCACTGGTGTGGAGCATCTATCTCCCATGTTGGTAATGACCAGGTCTAGGATATTGGAGCCCCTGGTGGGACAATGGATTAGTTTACCCAGGGCGTTGGAATTTATGAATTCCAAGAACCGTTGGGAAAAGGAGTTGGTACCTGAGTAGTTTTCCCAATTAATGGTAGGGTAGTTGAAATCACCCAGTATTAGGGTGTTTGGTTGTATCTTAATATTTTCCAGTATGTTTAGAAAGGTGTAGTGAGAATCTTGGGGCATGGATGGGGATCTGTAGCAAGCTACAATTTGGATTGTAGTCTTACCTAGTGTTAGTTGCACCTGGAGAATTTCAGATGCATTGTGTTGGGCAACTAGCCTGGAGGTATGAATATCCTTGGTGAATATGGACACTCCTCCACCTTTAGTGTTTCGGTCCTGGTTTTGTGGCCGAAAAGTGTGGTAAGAATTGTAGCCTGGTATTGCAGGGGTGCTCTCTGGAGCCTTGAACCAGGTCTCAGTTACTGCACAGATATCGATCTTCTCCATTTTTAGGAGTGCCTCGAGAGAATGCATTTTGAGGTTTAGACTTCTAGCATTACCTTCAGATTTTGCCTGCTTCTGTTTGTTACGATGGTGGTTTTATCCTTTGAACCTTGCCTAAAAAAGGCACTATAGGGGTGGCAAGAGCTTTAGCCAGTAACCTGAATCCCAGGGGTGACAGGTGCAGACCATCTCTGGCAAAGCATCGTGGTTTGTCGATCATGTCTTCCCAGGCAGACAAATACTGGATCCCCTTTGAATGACACCAGAAGCTTAGCCAATTGTTGAAGTCAATCATTTTGTCCTTATACTGTGGTATCATTCTTGGCGAAGGCAAGATGCTACTCAGGGCTGGGGTCATGCCTGCCTGGGTCACATGATCCAAGAGCTCTTCCATATCTCTTTTCATGTAGTCCAGGGAGGTACGTCTCAAGTCATTCACTCCAGCATGGACAGTGACGGAGTCATATTTGTACTTGTTGTGGAGTGACTTGAGTGCATGCGTTATGTGGCGGATCCTGGCACCCGACAGGCAGCTGACTGTAATTTTCTCATTGTTCAGTCTGGTGAATGGGACATCAGTGTGCCTGACTATAGAGTCACCTATGACTAAAGTGTTGGGTACATTGTCTTGCCTTAGGGGCTGTTGTTGGGTGGCACACTGGTATTGTGAGCTATGTATCACTTTGGTTGTGACTGGTGTTTGATTGCGTTTCGGCTACTGAGGTCCTTGTTGCTTGGGCAGGTTAATGTTAAGGGCCTCCACATATGTGGGTTTAGTGTTGCTATGTGTGGGTGTTGATTGTGTGGGTTTTGAAGGGCTATGAGTTGCTTGAGGTGTGATGCAGGTGTTAACCTTCTCCTCTTGACTGTCTAGCACAATCTTGGCCGGAGAGAGCTTTGCTTCCAGTTTGGCTATGTAAATGCATCTCTCGCAGGTTGTAGTGTTGGGTGGTAGGAGGAGAGGATTGTCTGTGTACATGAGGCAGTTGACGCATTGCCCCAGTATGCCCAGATTCACCAGGTGGACAGGAGAAATCACAGGCCTTTGCGAGGTCCATGTAGGCTGTGTGGACTACCTTCCCTTCATCTATGGCTTTGGTAACTGCTTCAAAGAAGTCGACCAGGTTCAAGAGGCAAGATCTGCCCTTAACGAAGCTGAATTGGGTAGGATCCAGTGTCTGGAGGTTCCCAATGTCTTTGTTTATGATTTCCATGATAATACGTTCCATAGCTTTGCAGACCAGGCTAGTCAGGCTTATAGGGCGATAGTTTCCGGGGTCTGTTGTGGCACCACCTTTGTGGAGTGTGACCACTGTTGCTGTACGCCATTCCTTGGGAACATATCCTGTAGTAAGGCTGAGATTGAACAGTGACTTTATATGAGGGTTTAGTTCTTCTTGGATCTCGTGTAAGACGCAGCCCGGGACACTGTCTGGTCCCATTGATGCTGTGTTTTTTGCTTTGGAGAGGGCAGCTCTCACCTGTGCATCTGTGATCTCAGGAAGGCTTCCATTGAAACTAGTTTTTGTTCCACATAGAGTATTTGACCATGTCTTGTCAGTGCCTTTTCTTCAAACATTTGCTGTAATAGTATCATGGCATCGTACTGCTTTTTCAGTTAGTCACAATCATGAGCTTCCACGTCATTTATATGGTGGGCCAACAGACTCAACAGATTTCTTAAGCTGTGTATTATCCCTTCCGGTGTAGCTCTAAAATTCTTTAAATAAAATTTCATTGTTAACTTTTTGTACTTGGTTTCTAGATCATGTGTCACTCTTGAGCCATTTTACCTTCCATTACCTCTTCTGCAACCACTTATGTTTCAACATTTTACTGGACTGTTATCACAGAACATAACTCAAAGTAACAACTTTTATGTGTACAGGTAGTTTATTTTTTTATTTTTGTTAATGAAGTGACCAGGGATGACAGCTATCCATTCCAAGCAGAGTGAGAGCTCCAACTGTATTTTAATATTCTGTCCTTAGTTTCACATGTGTTTGTGTGTTGTATTCTTAATTTGTCTTTATTACAGAGGCCTTTGGTTTCATTATCAAGCAGATTTTTAAAAATATATCAGGATTTTCTAATGGCATTTTCCTCTTTGATAAAGATATTAGTGCATATTCAGTAAACCCCTACACAGTTTGTTATAACTGTGTGCGTGTCATGGAGCGATGCACACATAATAGCGCACCGTTTTGTATTCAGTGAGTGGCTCTACACGTCGTGTAGATCTGTGTAAATGTGGTAAACATCATAGCTTGCTAATTACAGAATAAGCAGCTGAATTGTATGCTAATCAAACAAATCCAAGACGGAAGAGCTATTCAACAAGCTATAAAGTAACTATGTACACTCAGAGGGGTTCCTATTACGTGATTGAACTTCAACAATTTCGAACCCTATATGGTCAAAACCATATAGTCGAACTTTCAAATGTTCGATCACGTAAAAAAAATAAATAAATAAAACATGCAACAGTAAACTAACTGTTGCACGCAGGGGGGCAAGCATGTATAGTGCAGAAAGGGAATATTTCCCTTTACTGCACTGTAGTGCAATCTCGGAGTTGGTATATTTAAAGAGCAGGGGGTGTGGGGGGTGCAGGGGGGCTTGCCCCCCTGCTTGGAACAGTTAATTTGCTGTTGCATGTTTTATTTTTTTTTTTCCGTATTTGAAGTTTTGAAACTTCAAACAGACAAGTGCGATATTGTCGTGTTCGAAGTTTCAGAACTTCGATCACGTAATAGGAACCCCACTCAGAGCTGGTTTCCCTGTAAATTTTAAAACCTGTTGGAATACAGCCATGGAAACTAGGCTACATGGAAAGAATGTTAGGGGCTGCTGTTGCTCTTATTTATGTGTATGTGCAGCAGGCCCATGTCTATGCTGCTGCTGCTGATAGACCACGGCCAAGAGGGAGAAGGGTTTTTAGACCCCATTTAACTTTTTATGATCTACATGAGGTGGACATTATAGAGCACTACAAGGTGGATAAGAGACACACTACAGGAACGCTGCAACCTCTGTCATCCCCAACTGAGAGCATGGACAAACTGAGGGGAATCAATACCAGTGGAGAGTAAGGTATGTGTAGCACTTAGCTACAGGAACCTTCCAGAGACCAACAGGGGACATGAATGCTATGCTGCCACATGCAAGTGAGTACACATTTTCTTCGTACTCCTGACGACAGAGCCAGAATTGTGTAGGAATTTTACTCTGTAGCACACTACCCTGAAGTCCTAGGTGCCATAGATTGTACACATGTAGAAATCAAAGCACCACCTCGGGAATAGGGAAGGGTGTACATAAATAGAAAGGGCTACCACTCTATTAACTGCCAGGTTGTGTGCAACACTAAGGCAATCATCCTGAATGTGTGTGCTGGCAAGTCAAGTAGCTACCACGACTCACATGTCTGGCACAACTTTCAACTATATGAGATGTCCACTAGAGGGGATATCCCATAGGGCCCTTTACTGGGGGATGCAAACTGTTCTTTGTGTTTCACTGCTGCAGTCATCACCTGTGGGTTATCCCTGCTGAGGTTGCCCTCGACCGGCCTGAATATCAATGTTTTTCTGCGTTGGTTGCCGTCGCCTGTAGTCCTGACGTCAGGTTGTCAGTGCTGTAAAGTAAGGCAGCCAACATCATTACATCAGTCTTTCTTGCCATGGAGCCCATAGAAGAAGCAGTTTGCAAGAGTCCCATTTGCTACCAGAGTTTGAATTTCAGCTGAAAACGTCTAAAGCTAAGTACTCCATTGGGCACTCTTTTTTCTTGCACTAACCGATGTCCAGAAAAGTTAACAATTGTCTCCCCTGTTGATAGCAGATCCCACACCAAGACTTTCATTCTTACTGCATCATTTGTTTAGGCCCAGACCACGACGTCCCCCGTTGGTGGTTCTTTGCCCTCTTAAACACGAGAACCATTTGCCGTAGAGCTCTTATTGTAGACAGGTATTTTCGTGTTCCATCTTCTCATTCTGAAATGGTGTCCATCAGCCAACAATTTGTGGACATTCTGAAAAAACGCAAAGGTAAAGATAGAGACAGACCATATTAGGCTAAGCTTTCCAATGATACACCGTTAAGCAGGTCGTCAGTTCTCCGGAATTCATTGAGGCGCTTTCGCAGCCTCTGATGCCCAATTTGTTATCTACGCAGGCTTCTACCAAGACCCTTTTGAAGTCTGGTATGCCGCAGAAATCTTCTTCGTCTTCTGAGCCTTTGGCTGTCTCTGCCTTGGTTGGGTCCCGGAGCTGCTACCCATGCACCGTCTTCCAAGGAGGCCTTTTGCACTACCGAATTTAGACAAAAAAACAACGTCTTCTCATCTGACTACCATTTCTCTCAGACTGGCTGATACTCTTAGGCCTAGAAGCCAGACCACTCCTAGAAAATCCGCTTCTAGCCACCATCTTGCCCTTGCTCCACCACCCCAAGCACATATGCTTAAAATGGTAGAGGATCTCATCTCCCTTATCAGGGGTAGTCAGGCCACAACTTCTAAAAGGAAAAGACACCTTTCTCCAGAAATTATGACAGAACGGGATTCTGAGGAATCTGACTATTCAGATTTTGAAGAGCTGACTGCTTATGAGGATTCAGATGCAAAGGAATCCATCCCTTCTAACTCCCCTCCCTTCACACCTTCAGGGAACATTTCCAATAGGAATCTCAGGATTTCCCCCAGTCTATGAAAAGACTTAGTTTCTGGACCCGCCCCAGCACAGACCCCTGGCCATCCCCCCTATTTTAGAAGTGGTGGATGATGTTTTCCATGAGTCCTGCTTAGCCCTTGACGCCCTCCCACCTGCTCCCAGTAAACCTGACAGGTATTACAGGGTACCAGATTCTCACAAATACCTGTACAGAAATCCTGCTCCATACCGAGATATTATTACACAGGGACCCAACGGAGCTAAGAATAGTTCTGCCAAGAACCTATTTCTTCTGACAGGATTCCAGAGCTCTAGACAGATGTGGTAAAAAAGTGTACACTTCTGCAACCTCAGCTATCAGAGCACTCCACTGTCAGTTCCATATGTTAAAATATCAACAACACACCTTGGAACTATTAAAACAAAAAATTTCAACCTTTCCTGACTGTGCCAATTCGAAAGAGTTAGTAGATTTACTGCACTCTACTTTTCATGGCCAAACATTCATTACACTGTGGATATGATGCCCTAGAAGCCTCTAGCAAAGCAGCAGTGTCAGGATCTGTCATTAGGAGACATGCATGGTTGAAGGATCAACCTCTCTCTGATCATGTGAAGTCTAAAGTAATTGATGCACCCCTGGATAAGGACCGCTTGTTTGGAATAAAAGCAGAAGAGGTGCTTAAAAAGATGGAAGACAAAGCAAAAGCTATGCAAACAGTGAAAGATTTCTTTCAGGTTCAACCTCCCAGGTTCAGCAGGAACTTTCCTTCTAAGCACTGATCCTTCTAGCATCTAGCAGACAGGGCCAGGGTAAGCCCCTCAGGGACAGACCATCCAGGCCCCTATCCCAGGGCCAGCAGAGAGGCAAACAGTGGACCACTTCCACCCCAAAGGCAGGGAGTTCTAAGCCACCCTTCTATGGCAAAAACTCCCAATGACTCTCCCCCCCCCCCTCTGCCCTCCCTTCCTCACCAAAAGCTAGGAATAAGGCTCTCCCTCTGCAGAGAAAACTGGCTTATTGTAACAAAGGGCCAATGAGTCTTAAAGATCATTTTTCAGGGATACAAATTCTTTCAGCAAACTCCCAGTTCCAAGAGGGTACCCAGACTTACCTCCAAATCAGTGGCAGGGGCATTGAAACAGGTCTAAACTCTCATATCCCAGGGGGCAGTAGAACCTGTCCCCTCAGATCAAACAAGCAAAGGCTTTTATTCCAGGCTATTCCTTGTTCCCAGAAAAGAGGGCACTTGGCGCCCCATCCTGGATCTATCCATTCTGAACACCTCCCTGGTGGTCCCCAGATTCAACTTGCTTACTTTGCAGCAGCTTCTGCCTTTGCTGATGAAAAATGCCTGGCTAGTGACCCTAGACCTAAAAGATGCCTACTTCCACATCCCCGTAAGGGAATCCTGCAGTAAATTCCTGCACTTCAGAGCAGGCTTACAACAATTTCAGTTCGCTGCACTACCCTTTGGCTTATTTACTGCACCCAGAGTAGTCACCAAATGCTTAGCCCTGGCCATTGCATTTTGTAGACAGAGAAACATACAGCTTTACCCTTATTTGGATGACTGCCTCATTCAAGTAGAGTGCAAAGAAAAGCTGCTGCAGGACCTTTGCTTTGTCAAATCCCTCCTAATTTCCCTAGGGTTCACCATCAACGAGAAGAACTCAAAAAAACGCCCTCCAGGAAGATCATTTTCTTGGGAGCACTGCTGGACACAACATTCCAAATGGCCTTCCTATACCCAGAAAAGCAGAGCTTCCTGCCTCTCTACTTTACCCAGCTGGCTTCCAGAAGTCACCTCACTGCGAGGAAGTTCCTGCAAGCCCTGGGGTACATGGCATCTTGCATCCTTCTGATTCCTCTGGCCAGGCTTCACATGAGGAGACTTCAGTGGTATCTGAAGAACCTTTGGTGCCAGCACTCTCAACCTCTAGAGACCTCTCTCGCTCTGATCCCATGTATAAGGGCAAAGTTTCTCTGGTGGGCAGGGGCCTGTGCCAAGAACAAGGGTCTTCCCTTCATCCTCCACCCTACCGGCCAGACCATCATCACCGACGCCTCAGACATTGCTTGGGGCTCTCACCTAGCAGGCAGTTGCACCCAAGGTGTTTGGGATGCCCAACACCTTCCCTTACACATCAACCAGAAAGAAATGATGGCAGTGCAAAAGGCCCTGACATCCTTCAAACCCCATCTCAGGCCTGGGGTTCTCCTTATAAAAACAGACAGCACCACAGTAATGTGGTATATCAACAAGGGGGAGGGGCCCAATCTTACCCTCAGTGCAGGCTAGCCATGAACCTCTGGCTGACAGCCACTTCCACGGGTCTACAACCAATTTCCCAATACCTACCAGGGAACAACACTACCCTGGCGGATCACCTAATCAGAAACTTACTGGAACCCCACGAATGCAGCTCCACAGAAAAATCTTTCCGAAAATCACTCAGGAACGGGGGGACTCCGGAGGTGGATCTCTTTGCATCGCACCTCAACCACCAGCTGAAAAAAATCTGTACCAGGGAGTATCACCACCTAGCGTGGAAGGTGGATGCCTTGACCTTCCCTTGGAACTCCCTCTTTGTGAACGTTTTCCCTCCTCTGCCTCTTATTCCCAAGGTACTGATCAAAAGAGGAGAGACCAAAGGCCATCCTCATTGCTCCAGATTGGCCCAGACAGCATTGGTACCCCTTGCTTCGCAGCCTAACTCTGCAGCCTCCCCCCCCCCCCCGGCAGCTTCCCCTGATCTCAGACCTCTTGACTCAGGTGGGGGGGGGGGTACTGCACCCAGACTTGCAAACTCTCAGGCTTTCAGCATGGTTAATACTTTAAAAGCAAACAAGGAATCCCTGCGTTAAGCAAACAGGTCCTGGACATTATCACAGAGGCCAGAAGGTCCAGCACCAGAAAATCTTACTCCATGAAATGGAAAAGATTCTGCTCCTGGAGCCAGTCCAGATGGGCCAGTACCTCACATCCTTCCATCACTCTTATCTTAGACTACCTAGCCGAGTTACTCAATAGTGGTCTCTCCTTCTCTTCTATTAAAATCCATGACTCAGCCATTTCAGCTCATTTTGATTCAGACTTACCCCTCTTCTCACATCCTTTGATTAAACATTTCCTCAGAGGGGCTTCTAATCTCAGACCTCCCAGAAGGCCTCCCACCCCAGCCTAGGACTTGAATTATGTTTTAGACAAAATAACCTTACCTCCATTCGAACCTGCTGCTACAGCAGAATTGAAATACCTCTCCTGGAAGACTGCTTTCCTACTAGCTATTACCTCAGCCAGAAGGGTTTCAGAACTTCAGGCACTCATGGCTGTTGAGCCCTTCATCATTTTCCATGCATACAGGGTCTCCCTGAGGACTAACCCCTCCTTTATGCCCAAAGTGGTATCTGATGTGACCCTCAACCAGGCCATACATCTACCCACCTTCTTTCCCAACTCTCAAATCAAGGGGGAAAGAATTCTGCACTCACTAGACATGCACAGACAACTCAGATACTACCTGGACCTTACTAAGCCCTTCAGAAAAACAGACCATCTTCTTGTCAGCTTTGCCCCAGGGGCAGAGGGGAAGCCCATTTCCCAGTAGATATCACACTGTATCCATTTCTGCTACAGACTACATGGGAAATCCCCCCCTAAGTCCATACCCATTCCACTAGGGCAGCCTCCACTTCCACAGCCTTCCTCAGAGGAGTCCCCACCAGGGACATCTTGGAAGCTGCCACCTGGACTTCTGTCCATACCTTTACAAAGCATTATCACCTACCTCTTTTTCCTAAGTCTAGGGCAGAGTTTGCCTCTGCAGTTCTGCAGGGCTTGCTGACCCATGCCTAAGGCTCTAACCTATCCTTCCACCCCTCTCCTCGGCTTTGGGGATCCTCCCACAAGTGTTGAATGCAACAGTGAAACATGAAGAACATAGTACCGTTATGTACACTTACCATAAATATAGATGTTTGAGTGTATTCACTGTTGCAGTCCTGGTTTCCCTCCCTCCCTCCATCCCCCTTATATCCTCTTTCCCTAGGGGGACATAAGCTTCCCACTGTGGCTTTTAGCCACCAGGACCACTTTACCTTATTTCCTTGTACTTCTTATGGGTTAGGGCAGGCAAAACTGATGTAAATATGTCGTCTGCCTTGGTTTATAGCACTGACGACCTGATATCAAACTACAGGTGATGGCAGCCGATGCAGAAAAACATTGACTCTGGTATTTCGGCCAGCCGAGGGCTACCATGGCAGGGATAACCCAGAGGTGATGAATGCAACAGTGAATTCACTCAAACATCTACATTTATGGTAACTGTACACAACTGTACTTTATGCACTTGAACCATGACTGATGAGGCACATGCTCAAACAAGAAATATCATAGAGCATGTGTTTGGGCTGCTGAATTTGTGGTTCTGGTGCTTGGGTACATCTGGGGGAGTCCTGCTCTACAATCCCCATACATGTGCTGAAATAGTCACTGTCTGTGCCATGCTGCACAACATTATCCTGAGAAAACAGCTTCAGCAGGAACTGCAAGGGGAAGGGCCATACATCCCACCACCACTGGCAAGGTCACCACTGCCACATGCAAGTGAGAAGTCAGAGAGGGAGCCAGTAGCCACTGTGGGTGTATGCAGAAGTAGACGTGCACAATATCGCCTTGCACTGGCCAAGAGGCGATGGATAGCACATACGCTGACCACCTAAGGGGCTAAAACCTTTATCCTACACACATACATATAGTAACATTGATGCCAGGCAACACTCACAATCTTTACTTACCCATGTAATGAGTGTGTACTACTAGTATAAGACAGAGTCAGCCCTGAACTAAAAGTCTTGCAACAGCTGCATTTCCAATGTGTAGGTGTTGAACCTGAAATAGAAAAATAAATGTCTAAAAATGCAAATAAATGGCATATCCTTGCATACTGTTACTTGGTAATGTAAGTAAGTATAAGGTGGGTGATTTGTACAGCAATTACATCAAGATGTGACAGCACTGACCTATGCGAATACATGTGTTCTCTATCAAGTAATAAGTCTTATGTCTAAAATGTACAGATTTTCAATAAATGTCCACATTAAAGAGTGAAGTTAGAAATAATGACACACATTTCAATTTCAGACTTCATATCCCTCAGAACAAACATAAAGATAGTAATGTAAAACCTGTTATTCCATCAGCTCTGTAAGTTTGTAAGACCACAATGTTTAAAAACTCTCCCCATTGTTGGGCCTTTGTCAGACTTTTATTTATGGCTTGTTCCAGCTTTGTTGGTCTAACAGTTTGGCATGGATGTACACATTACAGAAACCTGTAAGAAAGCAGTACAATTTGCAAAACAGCATCACAAAAACAGATATACTAGGCACTAAGTCAGCTATGCACTCTGAGCATCAGACAAAATACTTAAATTGTCCTTGAATCCAAAAGAGGGAAAATACGGATATGGCACAATTGTCATAGGATCACAGGATCATAACAAGTTACTAGGCTATTGGCCCTGTGGCTCTTACAAGCCTAGCCAAGAATTTAGCCCATGTTCTGACAAGTCAGCATGCAAAGCCCCTGTCCAACAGGGACACGGGTGGAATCTCAGGACTGTATTTTCTGCTCCCCATCCAGTTATCCAGGGTGTGTTTAAAAAGGGTTAGTGAGATACTCTGCTTGACGTGAAGAGGGAGTCTGTTCCACAGAAGAGGGAGTCTCTGGGACACAAATCTGTCCCACCAGCAAGTCCTATTAATGTCATAGACCAGGTTGAGGTCATGCATGTGGTTTACTCGAGTGAAGCTTGATTTGCAGATATGCAGCACTCCCATCAAGGAGGTCAGAGATTGCATTGTATGCCAGACAAGGGTCACCTCTGAGGAGTCTGTATGAGGCTGAGTAGTGGGACAGGGCTTTTAGCCTGTTTGTGTAGGGTAGATGTTGAGGCCTTGGATCCTCCTGGTGAGGAAACTCTGTGGTCTTTCCAGCTGCTGCATGTGCTTTGTGAGGTACATGTCGAAAGGGGCATTGTACTCAATAATGGGTCTTATAAAAGAAGAATACAGGGATATTATGACCTCATTGTCCCTGGATGAGATACCCTTCCTAACAAGGTGGGCCATGTGGAAAGCTTTCTCTACAATGGAGGCAATATTGTGGTCAAAAGTCAGTTTGCTGTCAACCTGGATGCCCAAGTCCCTCATAACTGATTGCGTGCTTAGGACCTTATTATTAATGTGATAATTTGTGTTGACATCACTCTCCCCAAAGGGGATGATGATGCATTTTTTGGCATTCAGTTTGAGGCCATGTTTCTGGCACCAGTCATTTGTTTGGGTGAGACCCTCTTGGAGGATGTCCACATCAGTAGGGGAATTGATGTCAGTGCCGAGCCTGCAGTCAGCTGCAAACTTGGTCAGCCATAGCCCACTGGTTTAGGCCTGCACCTCAGAAAAGTATATCCCAAACAACAGAGGCCCCAAGACTGATCCCTGGGGTACACCGCTCGTTAAGGGTCTACTGCTTGAGGTGGCTTCCCCTATTTTGACTAGGTGGTTTCTATCAGTGATCTGTCCAAAGGAAACACAAACCAAGAAAAACAAATATAAGGTATCCAGACAACCACTCAGCAGGTACTCGTAACGACAGTTTATTGGGTTCTCAATAAAACCACACTCAAAACATGGTAGTCCACAGATTAAGCGCTTTTGTCGGAATAACCAACTTCATCAGAATACACATAATACAACTCAAAGGATTTAAATACCCTCCCAAAAAGCAAAAACCCTGACATCACATCCTGCTATTAGATCACTTCCTGTCAACTAATGCACATATTTAAAGGAAATAATACCTGACTTAAATTGCCAAGACATATGAAAAAGTATACTCCCATATTACAAATAAATATAAAAATGTAAACACACATACATATCACCAGTGAATATAAATGTATATAAATATATAACAAACGACTGTAAATAATATGATGCAGAAAAATGGGGTAATAAACCCATGAAATAACAATAAAAACCTTTTAAGTATTTTTTAAATATGTTTTAAATGTTTTTTAAATATAAGACAAAGCTCTTAGCTTCATCAAGGGCATAATACTTATACACTCGTTAATGCCAGGATATGAGCCTGCATTCAACTTAATTTGCCATTTTAACTCTAATTCTAAATAATCATCCACTGGACCACCCCAGGGTCCCAGGTCCACATGATCAATGGCAAAAAAACTAAAAAAATGTGTCAGATATGTGTCCACATGATTGAAAAGTGCATTGTTTTTATTTTTGCATTTAATATCATAGCAGTGCTCATATACTCTCTGCTTAAAGGCCCTTTTCGTTTTGCCCACATAAAATAAGTTGCATAACCCACACTTAGCAATATATACCACCCTTGGTATAAGTTGGTTATTCCGACGAAAGCGCTTAATCTGTTGACTATCGTATTTTGAGTGTGGTTTTATTGAGAACCCAATAAACTGTTGTTACGAGTACCTGCTGAGTGGTTGTCTGGATACATTATATTTGTTTTTCTTGGTTTGTGTTTCCTTTGGACAGAACAGTTGGTTTATGGAGGAAAGTACAGGTGACAACACTCCCAGCGGTATGGATGTATCTTCTGTTGCTGAAGCGTTGGCTGCACTAGCCGCTTCAGTTAAGGAACTTAATAGCAAAGCTGACATCTTATTTCATCGGCAGACAACTGAATTAATAGTAATGACAATGGGGTTCCTGTTTCGCAGAATACTGTATTATGTGAGTCTTTTATCACTCCAGCACAAAGACCATGCAATAATCCTGGTTGCACACTTGATGATGCTGTTGGATCGAGTATTCTATCTGGCTCTGTCACTGGTGATGTCCTTCAAGGATGCATCTGCAGTCATCACATATGGGTTGTCCTGCCTCAGGCAGCCCTTTGGTCGGCCGGATTCCAAAGTCTGGGTCCGGCGTCGGCTGATGTCGCACTTTCCCCGACGTCAGAGCGCCTGGGCTATAAAAGCATCAGCCGACGCCATCTTCCCCAGTCTTTCTTGCCGTGTGGTGCCCGAAGCAGAAGCAGTTCGCAAGTGCCGGTCGGCCAGCTCCTGTAATTCAGCTACCGAAGACTTCAAAAAGCTAAGTACCCCATTGGGGACTCTTTCTTGCCTCAGCCGATGTCAGATAAAGTTAATAATTGTTTAACATGTGGGAAACAAATACCTCATAAGGATTTCCACTCTTACTGCCTCCCCTGCCTAGGCCCAGACCACGACGTCTCGGACTGTTCAGCCTGTGCTTCCTTCAACCGACGCACTCTTAGACGTCGGGCGGAGTTTGCAGAGGAATCTTTTGGGGCTAGTTTTTCATATAAGATGCCGTCGGAGACTCCGACTTCTCATTTAGTTAAGAAACGGAAGGACAAGGACCGATACGCGGGCCGCGGTTTCGGCTGAAACCACGGCCAGGCCTACCGCGAGAGTCTCGGTCTCGGCTGAAACCAAGTCCTTGGTACTTCCAATTACCGAAACCGCTCAACCGACTACCTCGGTCCCGGAGGCCCCGGCTGAGTCGGTTATTGAATTTCCAACAGAAACTGGTGTCCTGGAACCTTCCGACACCATTCCTTTAGACAAATCTACACCAGCACGTGGTGCAGCCAGGCCTCCTGCATCCATGTCCATTAAGGCATTCTCCAGGGCTAAAGCTGCTAAACTCTCAAAAGCTTTGCCTCCCAAGGTTATCCCTCAGGGACCCTGTACTGGTTCACAGATTCTAAGCTTAGCAGAGGATCTTATCTCCTTAATTAGGGGCTCTCAACCTCATCCGGACAGGGCTCTCAACCTCCTCTAGACAAAGGCCCAGGGTTGAGCCCTCTGATCCCCACTCCTCAGATGAGGCCTCTGATGGCTCTACTCTCTCGGACCACCAGGAGGAGGCTTTTTCGCCTCTGAGGATTCTGATGCAGAGGAATCTATTCCCTCGGCCTCCCCTCCTGAAGAGTTTTCCTTTGGGGAGACACTACACACCATGAGAGAGCATTTCCAATGGCAGGGCCAGGAATTCTCTGATTCCAGGAAAAGATTAAGGACCTTTTTACATTTGCCTCAGCATAGGCCTTTAGCTATTCCTCCTGTTTTGAATGTCATTGATGATGTGTACTCCGACTCTAGCACAACCCCTGATTCTCTCCCTCCGGCTCCTGCCAAGCCCGATAGGCACTACAGGGTCCCGGACTCACATCTTTACCTTTACAAGGCCCACTCTGCTGATCCAGAAACTATTTCCCAGGGCCCTAAAGGGGTTGCAGCTGCCACTGCTAAAAATCCTCTCCCCTCTGAAAGGGAGTCCAGAGCTTTAGAGAGATGGGGTAAAAAAGTGTATACTTCTGCTACTCTTTCTATGAGGGCATTAAATTGTCAATTTCATATGATACAGTACCAAGAGTATTTGTTAGATGAATTGCATAAAAAACTGTCTTCACCTGATCCCCTAGACCGCAAGTCACTTCAGGATCTGGTACATAACTCACAACAGGTTAGCAACCATTTCTTATTTTTCATCAGGACAGAGTTTCATTGAGAACCAATCCTACATTTATGCCAAAGGTGGTATCCAGGGTTTCATTAAATCAAGCTATTCACTTGCCTACCTTCTTTCCAAATCCACAAAATAAAGGGGAGAAACTTCTGCACACCCTGGACATACACAGGCAGTTGCGCTACTACTTGGACAGAACTAAAGGTTACAGAAAAACTGACGAGCTGTTGGTAGCATATGCTGCTGGTACACAAGGAAAAGCAATTTCCAAACAGACAATTACAAAATGGATAGGGAATTGCATTCGTTTTTGTTACTCCTTTCATGGAAAAACTGTGCCAGCTAACATTAGACCTCATTCCACGAGAGCCACAGCCACCTCCACAGCCTTCTTAAGAGGGGTGGCTACCAAGGACATTTTAGAAGCTGCTACATGGAGCTCCGTGCATACATTTGCCAAGCATTATAATTTACCTTTATATTCCAGATCCAGAGCAGGCTTTGCTACGGCAGTCCTGCAGGGCATTTTAGCTACACCATCCTTTACATAGTTCCTCCACCCCCAGATTGGCTATGGTATTCTACCCATATGTGATGACTGCAGATGCAGCCTTGAAGGACATAGTACAGTTTTGTACCTACCATAAATGTAGATGTCTGATAGGTATGCATCTGCAGTCAGGTTTACCCTCCCTCCTTCCCCTCTGTAGTATTTCTTGGGTACTTACCCCTCTTATAGCTAGCTGGGGTGATCTATTATGGTGTATTTGTTTTTATATTATTGTGCATGTTTGGATTTTTAAATGCATCTCTCCAAATTTAGCCTTCCTTAGAGGGCATCTGGCATCTGGGGCAAGAAAAGCTGAGGAAGATGGCATCGGCTGATGCTTTTATACCCCAGGCGCTCTGACGTCGGGGAAAGTGCGACATCAGCCGACGCCGGACCCAGACTTTGGAATCCGGACGACCGAAGGGCTGCCTGAGGCAGGACAACCCATATGTGATGACTGCAGATGCATACCTATCGGACATCTACATTTATGGTAGGTACAAAACTGTACTTTGTGCGTTCAGCTTCTGGAGTTGCTGACATGAGTATGGCATCTTTTTCTACGAAAGATTGGCTCAGAAGTGAGAAGATACTGGGGGACAACCAGGAACAGCTCAATGAATCTTATATGAGTATGGAGCAACAATTGGGATGTTTTCAGGAACTAACTTTTAAGTATAAGGAACTACAGCTGGAAAACTCGTACCTGCGACAATGCGTAGAACGAGAGCAAATTCCAAAAGGACTGAGACTGTGGAAATATCCCTCTGGGCTGACTAAGAACTCCCAGTTGTATCAAGACTTAATTGTATTTTTCAACAGACAGGGATGTGAGTTTTTAAGAATTCTCATTGGCGACAACAACAGGAAAATGTCCTTACTTATTAGAGACATTGAAAAAATAGAACTGAGTATTAAGAATGATTTATTGTTTGTTAGTAAAAAGAATGATTTTTTAAATGTATTTAAATATGTGGACAATGGGTTGGTTGAACTTAGGGCTAGGAAACAATGTAAACTAAATAGGGACAAGATTGATTATGAAACTGGTAAAGCTTACCCCGACCCCCCTAGAGGGCAGGATTCTGTTTATTTTAATGAACAAAATAATGATCTGAATGATGTGGTTAATGATAATCCTGTTGACAATGAGTATTTAAACGGGGATGTCCCCGTGGACCCCCCTCCCCTGAGAAGATCCGAGAGGATCAGGGACCAGAGGGGGGAGATGAAGGGACAGATGTATTATCAGAACAACAACTACAACCATTATCCATCATGGAGGGGGGGGGGGGCTACCGGAGATAGTTGAACCCTGTGAACAAGTTATTCAGGTCATTCAAAATGATGATGCTGATTTTACTATTTATAATTTTAGTCAAGTTTGTGTTGATGTTAATTGGGCTAATTTGTTCGTGAAAGGGTTGAATTTTGTCACGGGGAGATCAGCAAATGTTGTTGACAGTATTTTAAACCTTAAAATGTACGTGAGGAAATTAAATTTAGGGGTACATTTTGGTAATACTATTATTACTCAAAATGCCCACCAGTTACATAGACCCAGCACTTTTATTCCACCTACCTACGCTCTTCTTGTGATTTATGAGACACTTTGTGAAAATTAACTTAGGAAAATCATTTTAAATAGTAATTATAGGCGTTATGTTAACAATTTGGATGAAAAAGAATGGATGTTACTTCAAGACATCATTAGTAACAATAACATCAGGCTTATGAAACCTGATAAGGGAGGAGGGCTGGTCATTATGAATTATTTGGATTACAATAGTAAAATGTTTGATCTATTGTATACTGACACTTATCGAGAAGTGTCAGTCAGTGAGATGAATCTAGCCTATAGGAACATCGATTTGACCATTGAAGAATTGTTACTTAATCGACAGATAAGTATTGACACACATATGTTCTTAGAGTGTAAAACCTTCAGAACACCTACCATCTTCGGCATCCTGAAGATACATAAATCCATCCAGAACCCCCTCTACGTCCGATTGTGGATGCCAAGGCTTCTAAAACATATGGGTTGGCCAAATTTGTGGACCATCAATTGAAAGGTCTAGTGGGGAAGACGCCTTGGATTATTAAAGATTCATGGGATTTTTTAGGTAGAATACATCCAGATATGTATGATGATGGTCTTATTATGGCCACCTTGGACATCAAGGATCTATTTTCAGTAATCCCACATGAGGAGGGGCTTGATTGGTTTTTTGAATATCTTTGTAGGCATTCTGATTTAAGTTTTGACACCAAACATGCCATTAGGACTTGTATGGAACTTGTTTTGGAAAATAACTTTTTAAGCTTTGATGGCCACCTCTTTAAGCAAACTTTAGGGGTGGCCATGGGAGCATGTTGTGCCCCTGTGTTTGCCAGTGTGGTTGTGACACATTGGGAGGAGGAATGCATTATGAATTCATGCTACAAAGACCATTGGGTCTTGTATGGTCGTTATTTGGATGACATAGTCCTTTTATGGAAAGGGGGTGAGGACAAGTTAGGAGAGTTTTTTGAATACCTTAATAGTACTACAGATTTTTTAGAATTTACCATGAATTCTGACATAGAGAGCTTGAATTTTTTAGACGTCACTATTGTGAAGGATTATATGAGTAAATCGTTTATATCTAAGCTGTACAGGAAAACTACGTATTCAAATACATTTTTACATTTTGAGAGCTGGCACCCGATTCATCAGAAAAAGTCCCTAGTTAAGGGACAATTGATCAGAATCGCTAGAATGGTGTCCGATGATGGGGACTTCCAAACAGAATATGATAAACTTATTGACGTGTTTAGAAGAAGGAGTTACCTCATGAATTTTTTAAAAGAAATCGAAAATAAGGTTACTGTCAAAAGATGGAATGGGTTAATAGTAAAAAATTTATTCAGTGGTTGTGTTATTGATTATGGAAAGGTTAGAGATAGATTACATTCTAATAACAATATTTTTCAAGATCATGCACCCTAACCTTCACCTTGGATTTTTATGAAATCAAAAACACATTGGTTAATTTTTGGCCAGTGATGTTACTGGACCAGGATGTCTCTAAAATTGTAGGAGATAAACCAGTGATTGTCTACAAAAAAGATTATAGCTTTAAACCACTCTTGGAAAGACAGAAGAAAGAGAACAAAACTAGTAGATGAAATGTGGGAGGTGTGGGCGGTGCCCATATGTTATTGAAGGTGAATATATATTTATCAAGAATTTTGGACAAATCTACCCCAGTTAAAAAACTTTTTTGTTTTTCAAAAAGGGTGGTATATATTGCTAAGTGCGGGTTATGCAACGTATTTTATGTGTGCAAAACGAAAAGGGCCTTTAAGCAGAGAGTATATGAGCACTGCTATGATATTAAATGCAAAAATAAAAACAATGCACTTTTCAATCATGTGGACAAATATCCAACGCATTTTTTAGGTTTTTTGCCATTGATCATGCAGACCTGAGACCCCGGGGTGGCCCAGTGGATGATTATTTAGAATTATTAGAGTTAAAATGGCAAATTAAGTTGAATGCAGGCTCATATCCTGGCATTAACGAGCGGATAAGTATTATGCCCTTGTTGAAGCTAAGAGCTTTATTTTATATTTAAAAAACATTTAAAAAATATTTAAAAGGTTTTTATTGTTATTTCATGGGTTTATTACCCCATTTTTCTGCATCATATTATTTACAGTTGTTTGTTATATATTTATATGCATTTATATTCATTGGTGATATGTATGTGTGTTTACATTTTTATATTTATTTGTAATATGGGAGTATAGTTTTTCATATGTCTTGGCAATTTAAGTCAGGTATTATTTCCTTTAAATATGTGCATTAGTTGACAGGAAGTGATCTAATAGTATGATGTGATGTCGGGGTTTTTGCTTTTTGGGAGGGTATTTAAATCCTTTGAGTTGTATTATGTGTATTCCGATGAAGTTGGTTATTCCGACGAAAGCGCTTAATCTGTGGACTATCGTGTTTTGAGTGTGGTTTTATTGAGAACCCAATAAACTGTCATTACGAGTACCTGCTGAGTGGTTGTCTGGATACCTTATATTTGTTTTTCTGGGTTCTGTCAGTGAGCCAGTTTGCTACCCATCTGGTAACATACAGATTGATGCCTGTTAGAGATTTTTTATCTATTATACCCGAGTGGAGAATAGTATTGAAGGCTTTAACTAGGTCAAGGTAGGCGGTGTGCACAGTCTTCCCCTCGTCCATGGCTTTGGTGACTATCTCAAAGAAGTCGCCACATTTAACAGGCATGTCCTCCCCTTGAAAAAACCAAACTGTATTGGATTGAGTGTTTGGAGGTTGCCAATGTCCTTGTTAATGAGGTCCATGATAATCTATTCCATGGCCTTGCAGATAAGGCTACTTAGGCGGAGTCTATAATTTCCTGGATCAATTGATGCTCCACCTTTGTGCAAGGGGATTACAGTGGCTGTCCTCCACTTGGCTGGATGTAGTCGATAATCAGGCTTTTTTGAATAGGGTTCCTAATGGTGTTGCAAGTTCCTGCCTGAGTTCATGTAGGATGCAGCCTGTGGAAGATGTTTAGCCCCTTGGAGGCTATATTTTTTGCCTTTGAGAGGACAGTGATGACTTGCACCCTAGAGGTAAGGGGAGGGGGGGTAGTTGCTGGGGATATCCTGATTTGCTGATGGGGGGGCAGAATTTTCGTTGAACCTCTCTGCCAGCAGATTGGCTATATCTGTGGCATTTCTGTATGTGGTGCCCTTGACTACCAGTTTTGAGCAGATCTGAGTGCTTCCTTTGAGATTGTGGACATATGTGAAGAAGGCCTTATTGTCTTTAGTAGATATGGACAGTTTGGACTTGAAGTTTGCTTTGGAGGTTTCACTAGTGCTTTTAATTGCTTCTTCAGGTTAAGGAGAGATTGCTTCCAATTAGTCCCCTGCTCCTTCTTGGTCCTGGACAGCACTTTTTTTCCTTTTATTATAGAGTTAATTTATTGCAGATGTCCACTAGACAGGTTTACTGTTCCTTGAGGAGGATGATTTTTTCCTGTCAGGTATTCCTGATTCCATGCAGCTGTATAAATGCTTGTATAGTACTTTGGTGTAGGTTTGGACATTTGTGCCAGTTTCCTATGGAGGGGGAGGGGATGTGAAGCTGTTTATACCTTCCCTCAGGAGGTTTTAATAATCTTTGGAGAAGTTTTTATGTGTGACCCTAGCAAGGGAGGGGTCAAGGGAGATGGTGACTTCGAAAGTGACTGCTTTGTGGTCGGATCTTACTAGGGAGGTGACACTGTAGGGATGCTCCAAGTCCAAGATACTACCACCTCTTGCGGGAGTGTCAACCAGCTGGTCCAAGGCATTTGCATTGACAAAATCAAGGAATCTCTGGGTATTTGTGTTTTGGCATGAGTAATTCTTCCAGTCTATGGTTGGATATTTAAAGTTGCCCAGGATCAGGGTAAAGAGTTGAATCTTGATAGATTGAAATAGGTCCAGATAGGTGGAGTGGGCATTTTGAGTCAAAGTTGAGGGCTTGTAGCTAGCTATGATTTGAATAGCGGTCTTGTCAGTGGTTAACTGCAACTAGAGTGTCTTCTGTGCATCATACTGTTTGACCAGCCTGGAGGTATGTATGTCTTTAATATATATTGAAACTCCATCACCTTCTTTTGCTTTGCTGCTCATGGTTTGGGGTCTGAATGTATGATAGGATGAGTAACGTGGTATGGCTGGGGTGCTGTCTGCAGCTTAGAACCAAGTTTCTGTGACTACACAAATGTCAGCATCTTCGAGTAAAGAATGCTTGCAATGAGTGCAGTTTCATGTTTAGACTCCTAGCGTTTAGCAGCATGACCTTTAATTTGCGTTTTGATTAAATTTTCATGTTGGTAATTTTGACCTCATGGCATTGCCTAAAAAAGGCACTATGGAAGAGGCAAGAGCCTTTGCCAGAAGCCTGAAGTCCAAGGGAGATAGATGCAGGCCATCTCTGTCAAAGCATTGTGGTCTGTCGATCATATCTTCCCAAGCAGTCAGGTACTGAATCCCCTTAGAATGACACCAGAAACTAAGTCAATTGGTAAAATCAGTCATTTTCTGTTTGTTTTGAGGCATCATACTGGGTGACAGTAGAATGTGGCTTAAGGCTAGGGACATACCTGCCTGGGACACGTATTCAGTGAGCTCGATCATGTCTCTCTCTTCATATAGTCCAGTGTGGTACGTCTCAAGTCATTTATGCCAACATGGACTATGACAGAGTCGTAACAGTACCTGTTGTTAAGTGCATGTGTGATATGGCAGATTCTGGCACCTGACAAACAACTAACCGTGACTTTCTCCTTATCCACACTGGTGAGGGGCACGTTTGTATGTCTCACAATGTAGTCTCCAATGACTAATATTTTGGGTTTATGGTTGGGCCTTAGTGGCTGTGAGACGTGTGTGGACTACGCTTGGTATGTTGTGTGGTGGCCTGTGGAGTTCACATCCGTTTTTTTGCTTCAGAGGTCTTTTTTGTTTGGGTATGTTTTTGCTGAGGACCTCTGCATATATGTGTGTGTGTTTTGTAGGTGTGGGTGGTGTTTGTGTTGACAACCTTCTCAATGCCAGATGTACTGGCTTGTGAGGGAGAGAGCATAGACTATGGGTTCTTAATGTAAATGCATCTCTCACAAGTTGAATTCCTAGGTGGAAGTAGTAGTGGGGTGTCTGTACATGAAGCAGTTTCTACACTGTCTCAGGATGTCCATATAAACCAAACTGGCATGAGAAACCATAGGAAATTGTCCATCCATATTTTTCAGAAGCTGAGGGGGAGAGAGAGAGAGAGCCAAGGGGTAAAGGGTGGAAGGTCTAAGATGAGTACTACTAGGTGATCACACAAGTACTACTAAGGGAAAATTTGTAGCTAGAATACCTTGCAGTGGTTTAAAAACAGTACAACTGCTGTGCATGATGCACAAACAGGCCCAAACCAGCTCAAACATGGAGTTTAAATACCACAAAAAGAGAAGATGCAAGTAACACAGAAATATAGCCAATCCTGCTAGCCCCTGATCTCTTTACCAATCAGCTTGTGCCAGACAAGGTCTTTGGAGCCTCTGGAATTTTGTAAAACTTCCCAGAGGTGATGCACTTCAGTAGAGCCTGGAAGATTCTAGTAACACAGAAATCTAGCCAGACCTGCTAGCCCCTGCTTTCTTTACCAGTCAGCCTGTGCCAGACAAGGTCCAGGCAGTCCTGCTACTCTCACTAGCAGAGAAGATAGGCCCCTTCCAACACACGATGGCTGCCAGAAACACAGAAGGCAAACACAAGATGGCTGCCAGAAACATAGAAGGCAAAAACAAACAGCTCTGGATGCAGCAAACCTATATCCAGAATATGCTTCTCAATTTAAGGGTTAAGAACACAGTAAAACTCATGGAAAAGCAAGGATTAACCACTTACAGACACAAATAGAACAATGAAATACAGTAAAATGCAGTTAAACAGTAATGAATTGCAGTAAGTAGCAATGAAATACAGTTAAACAGTAATGAAATGCAGGTAATCAGTAAATTGCTTCAAAACAGTGCAGATGTGATAAATTAGCTATAAGGCACAGATAAAAACAACAGTCTAGAACAAATGCAATGAAATAAGTGAAAATAAATGAAAAAAACACTTAGATTGATCTTGGAGCCTCAGGAATTTTGTAAAACACCCCAGAAATGATGCACCTCAGCAGAGCCTGGTTCAAACAAGCGGAGGGTGTTGTGGGGGGGGGGGGGCTAGGCTGACACAAAAGAGTGAGTGCATGTCAGTGAGTAAGAGAAACAGGCAGACATTTGGATAAAGTATCAAATGGCCACTAAGACAGAATAAGCTTTAAACCTCATGACTGACCCATGTAGCTGTTATGTGTGCGTGTCTGTAGGGGCACTTCAGGTGAAATTGGTGTGTGTGTCTGTAAGAACACAGCAATGCACTGTGCTAGCTGTACATCCTGGTATGTTGGACAGGTGTGAGCTGTGTATGGTAGAGGTGACAATTCATAATCGTCATCCCAGACCCCGAGAACTGGGTCTACCAGGTGTTGCACTGGCACGTCCACCCCCCCATGGTAAGATGCACTGCTTCTGCCTAAATGTGACTGATGTCTGTTGGATGAGCTTTCCTCGTGATTACTGCCAGGATCACGACCCCCTGGGCTGCCATGTCCCGGTGTGAACACTTCAACCACTGACAGAGCAGTGGAAGTAGTGCCATTATGGAAGCGTGATTTGACACTGCCATGTCGGCCAACATCAGTTGATGCGGCTAATCTGTGCCCACATGGATGCTGTCCCCCTCCCAGCAGATGTGCCATCACAGACACAGGCATTCCAGTGTGTCATTCATCCAATCCATTGTATCGACAGTATGGTGGAGGCAATCATGGTATACACGCATTTAGTCATCCGTTACCTTGTCGACGTACCAAATGTTGAAAGCAGTGCAGCAGGTTCTCATATGTCCGAACCGGAGAAAGTTGAGACACAAAATAATCCCCCCTTTTTTTGACCCGTGGTAGCGCTTGTTTAGGTGGTAGAGCGGTCGGAAATGTCGCATTCGGTGTTTTCGGTGTTTCATACGACATGGGTTGCCAACTGGTTCACGGAGAGAACCCACATGGTAAGAGTTGCGGGAGCTAGGTATGACTCCAAACCGGTTACAAGTGGCGTTCCCCAGGGCTCAGTCCTAGGACCCCTCCTGTTCAGCATATACTTCTCAAAGGTACAGGCAAGCACAGGAGGACTATGGCTGACCAAATTCGTAAACTAGGGGCTATAAATGACTCTCCGGCTGACACAGACATTCTCCAATAGGGTCTCACTGAGAGAGATACCCGGTGTCAAAACCATGGCCTCAAGCTAAATGTCAAAAAGTGCATAGTCATCCCCTTTGGAAAAAACAAAGTACCCCCAAACTATCACATAGGTGGTAGCCCATAAATACAGAAGACGTAATAAGGGATCTGGGGACCCAAGAAGATAGTAACCTCTCCTTTGAGAATCACATTGCCAAAGTGGTTAGAAAATCCTTCTATGTGGCCCACCTAATCACAAAAGGGTTTGCATCCAGATCGAAAGAGGTCATTGGGCCCCTCTATGCATCACTCCATCAGACCCATCATAGAGTACAATGCCCCATTTGGGATGTACCTTACAAGACACCTGCAACAACTGGAAAGACCACAGATCTACCTCACCATGAGGATCACTGGCCTCAAGCAGATGCCCTATGCAGCTCGACTGAAGAAACTCCAGCTGTATTCTGTTACATTCTGCCTACTCAGAGGTGATCTTTGCCTGACATACAAGGCCATGTCCAACCCAGAATTGATGGACATGCTCCACCTAAAGAAAACCATATCCCCTCAAGCCACACGCTCCAGGGATCTAAACCCCACCACAACAATAAATAGGACGTGCTGGAGGGATAGATTCCTGTCCCAGAGACTTCCCATGCTCTGGAACAAGATTCCAGTCTACATTAGGCAGAGCTCCTCGCTAACCCTCTTCAAGAGAAACCTTGACGAGTGGATGGTAAACAGAAAGTTTACCCCAGGGATCACTTCAGTGGCTCTGCTGGACAGAGGCACAGGGAACTAATCTAAGGGGGCGGTGAAAGCCAACACATTCCGGCTAGCCTAGTGCCTACCTATGAACCTATTCCTACCATTCACAACTTTAAAATTCGACATTCCATTCAGAAAAACTAACGTCCGGGGATTATTGCAATGACTAAATGCATGTATACCGGCAGTCATGCATGTCAGCCTGTGTCACATTTACAACCCTAAGCATTTCCTCGGAGGCCCTGTTGGAATGTGCCTGTGCCTACATGACAGCAGTAAACATACAATGAGTAGCATGGAAAGACACACCTGGATCAGGCGGAGGATGGACAGCAGGCCTCCTCCGAGCAACCCAAATAACCTTCTTGTGTAGCACCTCACCCACACTTTAGCTCTGGCCAAAGTCAACAGGCACTGAAGCTGCAGTAACCACACTACCCTGATCAAGTGTCTCATCCTCCACCTGTCAAGTATCTGAGGGCTCAGTGGAGTAGATTTGCTTATGCCAACTGGCTGTGTCCAGTGGAATTCCAGGGGGATAGCTGAATATCAACCTCAGTGTCAGAATCAACCCCTGCACCCACCCGCCCCCCAGTTTTGCCTTTGTTTGGCCATCATTATCATCATAGAGTCTGCCGATTCTGTGACATCAGGTGGCAAGAGTCCTACACTTTCACTGTCAGGGTCACCTGTGATAATAAGCAACAAACACAGTAAAGAAATTAATAGCTCCACTACTACAGTTCAATATATGCTAACAAACTAACAGTGGTGCCACTATCACAGATGGTAAAGCAGTAGACACACAGTCCTGACACCCACCTCACACAAATGGATAAATGAATATTTCTATGAAATGTGCATCAGTACTGAAATAAAAATGATTGGCTTACCATGTGATGATGACTCCACACTTGCTAGGGAGGATGATCCTGGGAGAAGTTAAGCAAATTGTAAGGACACCATATTCCCAATAACAGTAACACAGCAGGAAAAATTGTAACCTTTATATGTCCGTTAACAGTACATTTAACTGAAACTTGGATGACAAGACCACCTTAAGCCTACATGTATTTGTAATGAACCAGATTGTGTTAACTGTATCGATCTGTAACTAGTCCCCCCCAAATTAAATTATTAAACCAACTTAAGTATTAATTTCAATACTTCACTATACAATAACTATTAAAAACTGACATAGGTAAGCTTACCTGGAAGCTCCTTATGGGACATACTTGTCCTCCCTGAAACAGCAGCACCAACATCAGTCATTTGCTATTGTGCACTTTCCAGTAAGCTCTCTGGATCCCTGACAGTGGACAGGAACTCTTCATTTGGTGTCAGTGGTGGCTCTATAGCTGCCCCCAACTGGTAGCCAGCTGTCCACAGGTCACTGCACCTGCTCTCCTCCAGTTGAAGAAATCATGTCAGTGGCCCTGTGCTGCACCTGATCATATGTCCTGCTGTGTCCCCCAACAGCGTTCACATTGTTCACAATCTGGTTCCAAATTTACCTTTTTCCAGCTATATACCTACATTTTTTTCTCTTTCAAGTAGAAAGGCAGCATGTTGCCAAAATGCTTGGATGATGATGTCATTTTTGTGGTCACTGAAGGGGGGGTTTGTGGGGATAGGGACAGTTGGGTGCCAGAGTTCTAGGTGACATAAAACACAAAAGAAGGATACTACACATAAATATTACATAAGTAAAAGTCTTGCGTAAGTGTAATACATTAGTTTTTCAGTATTACCCACTGGAGGAAAAACACTCTCAAGTTATTCAAATATAAAAAAGGGTTATGTGGTTGTAACATGTCACAGTCATGCACCAACAAAGGTTTGATCCAAAAAAAGGAGCAACAGTAGCAAAGCAAACCTCTGTAAAAACATTTTAGTTGTGGCAACGCAGAGATGGAACTTGGCTCCTCCACCCCACAACAAACAGACAAGTGACAGTTGTGTACCAAGCAAAGGAATATAACATCAGTGAGTTGTTATAAGTGCTACCAAACAAACTGTCCCCAAAACATGTTTACACATTTTCCACATATCATTCATTTTTATGCCATTGCCAGTTACGTCTGCTGTGGCCAGCACTCCCCTAAAGGTGTTTGTGGGCCATCCTAGATGGCTAATATCCCTGTATCATTGACAGTATAGAAGATTTTCATTTCACTGAAATAATAAAAGAGTGCAAAGAGAAACAGTTGTGATATTAACACTTGTGATAAAAGTTAAATAAGGCTGTGCATCTGAGAGATTAAAATGCCCTGATAAAAATGCCTGTGCCATCATTAAACTTCTGATAATTGCTTACAGATAAAAGTAGTATTTGCTGATGCATATATAATATATATATTTTCATAGTGACATGTGAGCATATAAAGTATGCAACTGAAAAATGCAGTCATACTTTATCAAGATCAGTAGTCTTCTGTACAGATAAACCCAAAGTAATAGCAGTCTTCTTCTGTGTTATCCACATAAACACCTTCAGGTTCCCTAGCTGCATGGGTATCTTTTTATAGTGTAGATTCAGGTCTGTGAGCACAGTGAAGGTGCAAATGAGGCGTGAATTTATTAGAATTCCTGTATCCCAAATTTCTGGCTCTGTGTAGCACATGTAAACATAGTGCAGGCACTCCCTCAATGTTTGTTAATGGATTGTATCTGTAAATGATTACTTCTAGGGAGAACGAAAACACAACAGCAATTCAGACTCCCTTACCTCCAGCAGGTGCGTCAGCCAGGTTATATTTTCCAAGTGTAGAAGTAATTGTATCAAGGTTTTAAAAGTAAGCAGCACATTTCACAGTTTCTTTTCAGTAACATCCAACTTCCCCTGCATTTGTTGAAAACTGTATATTTTTGCCATTTACTATTCTCACATATTTTAAGGAGAATGATACAAATGCCTTACAGCCTGCATGCCTCAGATTACTGTGCAGATAAGAGAAGAATGAATACCATACAGAGAAAAGACAGAGCTGCATTTCTGCAAACAGTAGACATAAATGGTTGTGTGATCACTCATTGCACTACATCTGAAATCAGTAATGTACAAACAACTCAGACATGTGCAGGTGCCATAGATTTTGTTAATACTCTGGATTATTTTGCACTTACTCGTATGCACAAATATGTTCATTCTCTGTTGCAAAGCCTTTTCTGTATCAAAGAGGGATAAGACACCCTTACTGTGTTTTGAAAGTTCATTGGTGAGAGAGTTCAAATCCATACTCGTGTAAAAATCTTTTATGTTTACTAGCATATATTTTGTGGTGTTGTTTATTTTATAGATTTATTTTCTTTTTTTAAAGCCAGTATTTGCTTGGATCTCAACTTGGGAAATGGGTAAGCACAGTAAATGTCTTGTAATGTACTTCTTTGATAGCCAGTACATCAGCTACTCCTGTGAATCACCTGTGTGTGTAGCACATCTGCTAAACACATTGATTTACACAGCATGGATCTCTAGATCTTGGTTCGAGTCCCACCTTTGTCTTTTAACAATTAAACCCAATAAACACTGCTCACAAGGATAAAACATGTTTAGCTTTTCTTGTCTCTTTTGCATTACGCTTACTATCGCACAAATCTGGGCTAATGGCCCACACAAGAAGCAAACAGAATACCTACAGACAGGATGCAGACATTCTCGAATTCAAAAAGGATACTTTGTTGCATCTTCTGCTTTCCACCCTGCAGTGCTGCTTAGCAATGTTGTGTATCAGTTAAAAATCTTCCCCAACACCTGCAGGTCTAGAACACCTGCAAAGAGGAAGCAGACAGTCAATACATTCTATCATGTATGTTGGGTACCACGCAAACACGCTAAGTGGTGTTGCGTGGCAACATACAAACATTAATAATGAATAGGAAAATATACAGCTATTTAACTATTCCTCTGGCAGCAGGTATAAGAGTAGAGCTGTAATACAGATGGTCCTAGGTTCTAATACACGAAATTCCAAATATTTTTACTGTTGAAATTTATGCCCCCAGTACATGTTTACAGTGTTAAATCACCTAACAGTTACAGCAGCGAACAACCCTCAAACTAATACCAAGTGTCAGATTAATCTTCCAGTTTCCAAAACTGCTTTCTTCTCTGTTTGGCACTTTTGCTCTCAGCTTAATATCATCCAAACACAGTTGGTGTCATTGTTCAGATTTGCGCACTACCAGTAAAAGTGATAACACCCATTGGCAGGAAATCATTTTTAGCTATTGCTGTTATTCATGGTTGGATATTTCTGGTGTTAGAAGGTAAGTTGCCCAATTTAGGGCACAGAGGTGGGGTGTTGAAGAGTCCAGAAATTTCATTGGAATCCTTTTTAAAGAGCGACAACTGAAGGCGTTTGCAGGGGGCTATACTGGCTCCCAGTACAAGTCTGAGGCTTGGAATAGTCTGGCCAAGACTGTCTCCAGTGCGACTGGCATTCCATGAACTGGAGAACAGTGTAGGCATCACTTTAATAACTTGAAAAGGCACAAGAGGGATGCACTGAACCAGTGGCTGGGTGAGTTCAGGACTGGTAATGTCCCACAGTTGTGTAAGTATATTGATAAATAGAAATTATAGTAGGTAGAAAGCTGCATATAGGCAAGACTGGTATGCATAATGCTCGTCTCTTGTTCTCTTCTCTCTATTTCACAGCTAATGCAGAGATTACAGCAAATAAAGAGGCCCATGCTGAGCATCTAGAGAGATTGAGGGAAGCAAGGGGTATGTCTGCAGCACAACTGAAGTATTATTTTAGCGTCTACATGTATTTTTTTCTGTACAGTTGTAGCAAAGTAAGCATGCATATCTTAACTGTAAAAGCAAACATGCATGCTTCAGTCTGTAGCACAAGCCAGCTGTAGGAGTCAAGTCAAGACTGTTTTTTTTTTCCAAACATCTTTATTAAATTTCCACATATGACAGAGGCAGTCTTATATTTATATAAATGAAAAACATACAAAATGATATCACTTTAGCTGCAAAAGGTTTACATCACAGACACCACTGAAACAACTGTAGTTTTAAACATTATACATCACTTATAAATCATCTAGTCATTGTCAGTTAAGCATTATATAGCTCATTCAAATCCTTCCTCTTAAACCGCATTCCTGCTCTGCATATACTGTTCCCACAATTCCCATTCTTTCCTATGTAGTTTGCTCCTTCCCTTTTCTAGAGATCCCATTTCCAGTTGTCTTATCTCTGTTACTCTATTCACTACTTATGATAAAGTTGGTCTAGACTTTGATTTCCATTTTCTTATAATTGTTTTTTTGGCAGCCACCATAATTAGACTCAGCAAAGCTTTACATTGTCTAGGCAATTCCGATTCTGTAGCATAACTCAAAAAAAAAATCATCTCCACAGTCAGTCCAAGCTGCTCACCCAGCATCTCCGACAGAGCTGTCTGCAGGGAGTCCCAAAAGTCTGCCAGTTCATCTCACCTCCAGAAAGCATGTTCCCAGCTACCTCTTTCTTGCCAGTCACACCTCCAACATTTGCTATCCACTTGAGGAAAAATTTGTTGAAGTTTATTTGGGGTATAAAATACCTATGTAAACACTTCCAGACAATGATCCTAAATCTTCTAGACTTTGTTGCATATTTGGGAGATGTACATATATTCCCCCAGTTGTCTCCTTGCGAATTGCTTATCCAATCTTTCTTCCTCAATCCTTTCTAAGCTGCTCTGATTGATTTTTATAATTATCATGCAATATTTTATATGCTTTACTAATTATTCCCTTTTTAACTGTAGTTTCTGTTCTAGATTCTATTGTTCATTGGTTCATAGGTTAGTACTAGGCTAACTGCCCTTGTGAGCCATTGTAAGCCTAGCCAATTATCATTTGTGAGACTCAAACCCTGCACCTTGTGTTTGTAAGGCAAACACCTTAACCATTAGGCCACTCTCCCAACCTCTACCAGTGCTAGTTTTTCATTTAGGAGCCCCCTATTTATTTCTCTTTGCTTGTACACTGATATTAATCCTTGATAGGGAAGGCAATCTCTAACCTGCAGTCCAAATAAATTCTTTGCCTCTTCCCGTTTTATTACCTTTCCCTTTCTAGTTATTTGCTCCCGATACCTTGGTGCCTTTGCCAGTTTTCTCCAATAAATTCCAGCCTCCTCTTGCCTATTATCTGTATCCCTGAAAACCTAGAGTCAAGTCAAAACTGTTGTCAGACGTTGTGGATTCAGATACCACAAGTAACAAATATAAAATAGTAAAATCCTTTAAAATATTGCATAAAGTAATTTCTATATAAGCAGCATAAATGTCCTGCTGTTAACTTACTCTGTATAATTGGACCAAGCATATGTGCAATATATGCATATTGCAAGGATTACTTTAAGCAATCCTTAATTATAGTTTGTAGTTGTTAAGAAGTATACTTAAATGTATAAGTTCAGATTAAATAATTTATTATTGCTATAATGCATTGTATGTCACATATGATGGTACTAATTTTCTCACCATCAACCCTTATCTCTTTTTTTTTCTTTCTGCATGTTGTCAAAATGTTTCCATGTCACCCATCCCTGACAGATCACAAAATTCTTTACAGCACAGGGAGGTAGACCAACTCCAGTGGGTCAGCCTCCCCTGCTGCATCAACGGCAGCACCAGTGCCCAGCACATCTGGGACCCAACTTGGCAGTACTGCCTTTGTTGTCCCTGCATTACTTATGCCCTCAGATAGCACAACCCCGGCAGCTGGTGCTGTGGTACCCCCTAGGAGTACTGGTGGAGGTGAGGATCTCATCATCCACCAGGGGATGGCAGGGTTGGTGCACAGGGTCGTGCATAGCACCATTGGTGCACCCCTACACTGGATAGAGACTGCTGTCCCTTATGGTCTGTAGGAGAAGATGTGAAGCACTCCAACAGCCAGTGGAGTAAGGGGACGGTGATGCCACTCCTGCAGTTCAGGACTAGGTTCTTACTGTCCACATGTTTGACAGGCATGTGCATCTATTTTCCCCTCCCTAACTCCAATCATAGTGTCCCCCAACCTGTTGTGTCCCTCATCATCCCTATGGCTTGCTTGTCCTGTTTGCATCTGATTCCTCTCCTACCCTACTTACCTGACCCAGAAATACCTATGTCCCTTACCCAACATTCCCTTATTACTAAAGTTAAAAAAAAAAAAAAAATGGGCATCTGCCCCACAAAAAATTGAGTCTCATACATAGCTCTCCGTTTCCCACATATGTCTTCTTGACACACTTGATTCAATCCAATTGGCTATACAACATGATTGGGTTGTTGTCGCTCCTTCTTGTTGAGGTGACAGTCCAAATTCAGCTAATATTCTCTACAGATTTATTTTCATGTTACACTGTTTAAGAAGTGGATAGCTATGGTCCTGTCCTACTGCCCTCCTCCACATTCCTGTATTGCTTTCCTTTTGTTCTTCTTGCTTGCCCCCCCCCCTTTTCACCACTTTCCTGTGTACCCCATGTTAACACTTTTAATTTGGTCAAAAAATAGAATCACACACAACACATATAAGTAAAAAAAAAAGACATCGGAGCCCTTTTTGTCGTCTGTGTTTGCTTGGAGTTTGGCATTGTGCACCAGTACCAAGTGACAGTGAATGGCTCTTCAGTGATGCACTTATCTCTGCATAATGCTGCTTAAACAGACTGTGCTGGTGTAACACACAATGAATGTAGAATAAAGAATTATTTCATTGCATTATAAATAATTATTTAACACTATTACATACACCTGGATTTGAAGCCCTATATCATCTGATCTACAAAAGAAATGTGTCAGTGCATTTACACCTGCTGCCACTGAGTCAGCTAAGCAGCAGGTGTGTTTCATACACTCAATACTCAGAACTCTCATAATTTTAGCAATGAAGCTCGCGTTTGCCCACCTTTTAACTACACGCAAACAGGGAAAGCAGTAGAAATGTGTATCGCACATGCGCAGGCACTTTGCCTTCGATCTCGCAAACCAGCTATTTGGTGGTGGGCTACAGAAAGTGCACAGTAGCATGTATTACTTATGTGTACTGCACATTTAGTCTTCATTCCATGAAAGTACATGCAATACACAAAGGGAAGGCAAGTTTTAAGGAAAGAACACACATTTACACTGCAGCTATTTGTTACCTCCACCCATGCACTTCAAACTTGGTATCTCAGTACTTGTTCACAAATATTTCAGCTACACTACAAAAATAAATAAATGCTTTCTTGTATACCATACCCATCTTTATAATGATAGTACACATTCAGAGTTTCCAGTATTTGTAGTAATGTGGACAGCTGTTTGCAAATGCTTTGCAAACCTGTCTTTTTAAGGTAACATGCAGATCTTCAGTATCTTGACAGTTGTACATGGCTAGCTATCCATTTCAGACAGACCTCCCAACTTCTTCTATTCAGTATCCAGTGATGTCCTCCACTATAAGTTGTCTTGCAGCCTTGTAAAAGTCAGACTTGTTGAGTTAAGTACTGAGTTTTCTAATCTGTGTACTTAGGTAGGGATTCTAAATCTCACTGCAGTTAACTGGTGTGTGTGTGTGTGTGTGTGTGTGTGTGTGTGTGTGTGTGTGTGTGTGTGTGTGTGTGTGTGTGTGTGTGTCTAGTCTGAAGAGCATAATTGTGTATCCTGCAGTCATCAATACAATCCCATGGAGTACCAATATTCTGACAGTTGGACATGCCTACACATGCATTTCATTTAGGCTTCCCAACATCTTCTGTTCAGCATCCAGTGATGATATCATCCACTGTAAATTGTCTTGCAGCCTTGTAAAAGTCAGACTTGTAATGTGGTGCTTGTGTTAAGTACTGAGTGCTTCAGTCTGTGTACTTAGGTAGGGGTTCTGTTCTCACTGCAGTTAACCGGTGTGTATGGCTATGTGAGTGTTTGTGCACTTGCTTGGCGTTAAGAGTATTTTGCACCAGTATATGTGATACTGCTATTAGCATCTTCCTCACCAGACACTGCTGATGTCATCACTTATAAAGTGTTGTCTGACACTCTCCAAGTCAGATTTGTGCTTAGGCACTTGCATTAAGTACAGAAGTCTCTAGTCAGTGTACTTAGATAGGTAGGGGCTCTGTTCTTATTGCAGTCCACTGGTGTGTGTGTGTGTGTGTATGTGTATGTATGTGTGTGTGTGTTTATGCACTTACTTGACATTAGAGGGAGCATTGCACACCAGCATGTGGGATACTGCTGTTACCGTCTTCCTCTCTTCAGACTCTGCTGATGTTATCAACTATAAAGTGTTTTCTGACACTGTAAAAGGTATAATTGTGCTCTGGCACTTGTGTTAAAGTGCTAAGTACTGTGCTCTGTAAGTAGATAGTTTTAGAATGATATGCGAGTCCACAGTTATTTTCAACACTCTTCAAAACATCTTGCTGTAGCATACAATAATTATGTCATCCTATGTAACATGCACTCTGACAGTATTCAAGACAAATTTTGCACAGGGATGTGACTCTACATCCATATCCTAGAGTGCTCGCAACATGTCCTCCTCAGCATGCAGTGATGTTGTCATACTCCATCTACTTCAACGTGACGGTGTTGCTACCATGTCATTGCATAGCATTCATATTCAATGCCTACACAGGTGTACTGTCACATCCATTGTACTGCTGTGTGTTTGGTTGCTAGTACATTATGTTTATTGTGTTATCTTTGGAATAGTTTTTCACTTCACTACCACTTGGGGTACCATTCATACAACCCCACACTTCCTCCTTTGTCCTTTTTTTCACATGACATCCTGCCTGCAGAAGAGGGAGGCATGTCCTAATGTCAAATATGCAAACAGTTATCATGAAGCACAGCCCTTCCATGAGCCTGTGGAAGACATTCAAAGACCACTGCATGTGTGATTGCTAATTCTGTCATGGTGTGGTGCACATGTCACTTATGGACAGTGGCAGAATGTAATGCAATCCAATAAACATACACATACACACAGTAGTCTTACTATCTTCTGTAATATGCATATAGCTATTTTTTTCATTTTATAATAATGGCTAGGATTTCACGTGATGTTGGCCATCAGCCTAATAGTGTCCTATGACCCTATGATCACTTTACATTTTATTATTTATTTATTTTATTTTACATTTGTTGACCGGGCTAGTCTAGCTGGATATATGTCCATTTTCAGTAGAGGCCCGGGGAGAAAAGCTCCAAGATAGATACAAACAGACAATAAGCATTGTTACAAAAAAAAAAACAAGACGTAGACATAGAAGATATTTTATGCATTTAACAGTAGACATCATAAAACTATATACAAAGTTTAGAGCAAGATATATACATATGCTAGTGGCAAAAAAATAGTATCCAGGTTCTTACTAGATGCTTTCCATTGCACTACAGAAGATTAATGTAGTGGAGAGAGAACAGCTAGAAAAATATTAGCAGCATTAATGATAGGTTAGTCAGGGTTGGTACAAGGGCACAACCAGTGTGTTTTGAGGAAGGTTTTAAGTTTTTGTTTGAAGAGTGGTAAGGAAGGAAGGGAAGTAGGTTCATTAGGTAGAAGGTTCCAGTTTTTCCCAGTTGTGTTTGAGAATAGAGAGTCCCCTGCCATGTTGTGAGACTTGTTGATGTTAACAAGGAGTTTATTTGAACGCAAGGCATTACGATTTTTATAGGGGGTTATGAGGTCTGAGAGTATTGGAGTATTGTTTGGCTGGTAGAGGATCTTATAGGCAGTTATAAGCTGGTTGAATTAAAGGTGGTTTTGCAGTTCAAGCCATCAGTGTTGTTTGAGATTCTGACAGTGATGGGTTCTGAAGGGTTTGCCAGTAGCAAGTTTGAGAAGATTCTTTTTGGATAGGTTAGTGTATATTGGTGAGGCACAGAGTAGAGATTAGATGGCAATGGTAGTTCTTGCTATTGGTGTAAGGAAGGGTTTGACTCTGTACAGGGAGCCCATTTTTCTGTTAACTGAATTTGTAGTGTTGTTAATGTGGATGTTGAAGTTAAGGTTGTTGTCTGTTGTAATTCCAAGGAGTTTGGTGGTAGAGTCTGGGTATATGAGGGCACCATTGTTAGAAATGACTGAGATATCTATTGGTATGGACCTACATGTAGGAGTAAAGAGCAGGAGCTTTGTTTTTTTGGGATTCAGTAGGAGGCAGCGCTTTAAGAACCATGTCTCAGCTGTGCTAAATACTTTCTGGGTTTGGCATTGCAGTTCAGGAGCAGATTTAGCTGTGCAGATTAATGTAGAGTCATTTGCATATTGCATATTGTATACAAGTTGCATTGGGAATAGCCAAGTAGAGATCATTAATAAAAATTTAAAATAAGAGAGGACCTAGAATGGAGCCTTGGGAGACGCCCAGTGTGACTGGCAGGTGGGATGATAGATTATTTTCCCAGCGCACTGCTTGTTGCCTATTGCTCAGGTAGGAAGTAAACCACTTTACAGATTGAGTATGCAGGGAAAGTGATTTGAGAATATTGATAAGCAATGTGTGGTTTACCATATCAAAAGCACTTGAAAGATCAATAAATAGTGCTGAAGAGAGTACATTGTTATTGCGGTTTCTATTAATGGTGTCTGTAAAGGATAGGAGGGCAGTGGTGGTACTATGGAATGGCTTAAAGCCTGGTTGGCCCTTAGCTAGTAAGTTGTGCTGAGTTAGATGGCCTATTAGCTAATGGTGAATGCATTTTTCCATTATTTTTGCTAAGGGGGATAGAAGGGCTATGGGTCTATAGTTAGAATATTCACTGCAGTTGCTACCTTTGTGTAGGGGGATAATGTCTGAGATTTTCCAGCTGGTAGGGATATATCCTTCTTTAATGGTTTTGTTTATCAGGATGGATACAGGATAAGCTACTGCTTTAGCTGCTTTTTATAGATATTCAGCTGAGATTTGGTCAGCAGAAAGGGTACACGGCTTCAGGTTTGCTAGGAGTTTGAAAATAAAGTTAGTAGATGTAGGTTGTAATAGGAAGGTCGAAAGAGTGCTAGTTGTGGGGGTAGGAATGCTAGAGGTGTCAGGAGATAGCTGACTGGCTAGAGTTTGGATGGCAACTGTGAAGAAGGAGTTAAAGTCATTAGCAGTTTGGGTGGGAGTCTCATGGTTAGCTCCTATTGGTGTTGGTGTACTGGAGTGTCCTGGGTATAAAAGCCCATTGATACTTGCCCAGAATATTTGAGGGTTATTTTGGTGTGTTTGCTGTATTTTGTAGTAAACGTTTTTTTTTTGTCTAAGAGTATGGCTTTTTCAGTTGCATTTCTTATTTGTCTAAATGTCTGTTGATCAGATGATCTTTTTGGTGGCTTGCCACTTAGTCCAGGCTTTATTTCTAAGTAGGATTTTTTGCCTGGTATCTTTGGAGAGCCATGGGGCTGGTTTTGACCTAATTCTTGTATTACGCATAGGTGCATGTTGGTCTAGGATAGTTAAGAATTTAGAGTTAAAGTATTGGACAGCCTCTTCCAATGGGAGGGTTTTTAGATACGTCCAATTACAGGCATAAGTTCGCTCAGAAATAGTTCTTGGTTAAAATGCTTGTTGGAACGTAAAGTCCGATATGATGTTGGGTGGGATTTTTTGCCTGATTATATAGGTTAAGCAATGGTCACTTACATCATCAGGGAAGATACCTACTTTGTATCTTTGGTGGTGATTATTAATGAGAATCCAGTCTAAGGTGCTCTCTTTTTGGTTTAGTTTTTTAATTCTAGTTAGGGAGGTGGTGGTCTGAGAGAAGCCATGAAGCTTAATATGAGAAGTAGGATGCTTAGTATTGATGCACTTCCAATCTATATTGACATCACCTAGGATTATAGTTTATTGTGGGATGGTTGCTGTGACCCAGCTAAGAATATCCTCTAAGGTGCTAATATTATTTCCAGGAGGTAGATAAATGCATAAGATATTTATGGATTTATTAGAATTAAGCTGAATATTGGTAATAAGGATTTCTGCATTGTTGCCCTTAGGTGGGGTATAAGGTGAGGTGGTAACTTGTAGCCCTTCCTTGAAAAGAATAGCTACTCCCCCTCCCTTTCTTTTTGTATGGTCATGTCTCAATATATTATATCCTGGTGGGATAATCTCATTATCTTGGGTTTGTGGTTTTAACCAAGTTTCTGTTAAACATAGAATGTCAAAAGAGTATATGTCTAAGAGAGAATGGAGATGAGGAACTTTGTTGTTGCTGCTTTGGATATTGAGATGTGCTGTCAGGAGAGAGTTGGGGAGTTTTATGGGGCTGAGTGGGATAGAGGTATTGGAGGTATAAAGATCAGTAGGTAGGACATTGGCTGGGCCTGGGTTAGGATGGATATCACCATTTTGTAAGGATTGATGGTTTTAGAATGTACAGTGCATAATGTAGATTATTTATTAGAAACTGATATTTCTTGGTTGAGGGATTATAGTATTAAATGTGGGATAGTCTGTGGAACTTTGCAGGTAGGTAGCCAGGTGCAGATATTATATTTATATTATTCAGAGAGATGAGTATATGTGAGGCTGTTTGTTTAGTTGGGTCATGGAACTGAGAGTAATGTAGGTGTTCAAAGGAGGTTAAGTGATAGGCTGAGGTTATAAAATGTTAGTGTGGCAATAAGTAGTAGTTTAGCTAGTATTGAGGTAGTTGTGGTAGACATGGTGAGTACAGTTGGTTATGGGGTATTAAAGATAGCTAGGAGAGGTCAAAGCTGGAATAGACAAGGTTTGAGTGGTAAGGCTTGTAGGAAAAAGTACTAAGTAGTTAGAGCTATACTTGCTTCGGTACAGTAATAAAGGTGTGGTGCTAATTGTCTCCAAAGGTGGGAGTATGTGATTTGTTGGATTGGAGAGGAGGGTGTGGCCAAGAAGTATAACTTTAGGGGCACTGGGGGGTGTGGGGGAATTGGGGGTAGGGTAGGGGAGCGAAGTGAGCCCGCAGGCCGAACGGAGCGGGGCCCAGCTTGTACTAAGGAGTTATCACAAAAAACAATGTGGAAAAGAGCTCAGGTAAGTCCCGAGGTAGGTAAGGCTTTAAATGAATAGTATAGACAGAGTCTAGGCAGGCTGGTAAGGTCAGTATAGTTAGGGAAATAAAAGAAGATTAGAAGAAAGTGGTGAAGCTAAGGAGTGTTACAAGCAGAGTAGGAGAAGGGGGGAAAGAATCAAGAGGCAGGTTGGTTGGTCGTGGTGGTTCTTAGCTCTTTGTTCAAGGGGAGTAGTCTTTAACAGTTTAACATACAGGCAAAGAGCACATACATGAGTTTATTTTCCTTCTTATAAGGTGTCAGGGACTGATAGGTAATATCCACGCAAATGATGTGGTTGGTGTTTAGCTGGGGGTTCCTGAAGAGTGGATGTGAAGCCTTAAATGAAGGTAGTCCAGGGGAAGGATGTCCTTTACCACCTAAAAAAGAAGGGGCGAGCAAGGAAGGTTAACTCTATGTTAGTGGAGCAAGTACTTACCAATGAACCCTGGCAGTGTGGGAGAGTCAAGCAAAGAACAGTAAGTGGGAGAGCTGGGAGAGATAGGGGATTAGTGGAGAGGAGCATACATAGGGTTAGGATATTATCTTAGTAGTCATGTACATGTCAGTATTGCTGTCATTGACATATAACAAACAAATACTGGAGAAGCAAAAAACAAACCAAAATGAAAACAAAAATGCAGAAAGGTAGCAGTCTGGCGATACAAATCCACAAAATGTGAAGAGGTTTGAACGCAAAATTAGTTTAATAAAGTAGCGTTTTCGCTGCTTGAAAAATCCGCAGCTTCTTCAGAAAAACTTAAAAACAAGCAGTGAAACTTTTTTTTTTTTTTAAAGGTTTAGAGGAAGTGTTAAAATTACATCACTTCCTGTTGAGAACCTCTTGACAACACGCTCATACTAAAAAATACTAAAAGCGCTCCAGAACATTAAATGGGCGCAAAGTTAGTTTAATAAAATACCATTTTCGCTGCTTAGAAAAATCTGCAGCTTCTTCACAAAAAACTCCGTTAAAACAAAAAAACAAAACTTTTTTTAAAAGTTTTAGAGGAAGTGTGAGAAGTACATCACTTCCTGTTGAAATCCTAATGGCAACACGCTCATACAAAAACATTACTAGATGAGATCCAAGGATTAAAATGTGTAAGGAATGGCTAAATATTATAAAACAATACTAAGTAAAATGGCAAGTTTAAAGCAAAAGATAGAGAGAAGTGAAAAGTAAAAAAGATGTAAAAAGGTGTAAAGAGGTGAAAAAATGAAAGAAAAAAAGAATGAAAGAAAAAAGGGGATGGAAGTATGTGTTTCTCCTAACCTTGTAATACTTCAGGTAGTAGATACCTATTGGTAGGTCGCAGTGTGCCTCCCTGCCAGGTTAGCCTGCAGCCAATAGTCCCCTACCCCCCCTTTGGTGTCCTGTGAATAACCCTCCCCTCCCTATCTATTTCTATACTTCACTATCTCACTGTCAGCTTCCTCCTTATTACTAATACTAAGACTGTGTTTCATTCTAGATAACTGCCTTCCAGCTGCCTCCCTCTTACTGATACTACGACTGTGTTGCTTTTTCCCTAACTGCCCACCAACTGGCACTCCACAATCTTCCTACTGTCTCTTTTACTCCTGCCACTCTCCTCCTCGTCTCACCTACCTTGCTCCATTGTACCTCTTCTGCAACCCTCTCCCTTACTATCTCTCATTTGACTGCCTATCCACATTTTGTCTTCCACCTATCTAACACCCATCTCAATCCTTCACATAACCTACTATCCTATCCAACTGTAATCCCTCCATATCCATACCCATAACTGTACTTCTCAGACTATCTTTCCACCTACTACACATCTCAGTAAACTTACCTTCTGCTCTCTCTCTTTTCTGATTGTTTTTTCACCACTCTTTCTCCTTCTCTAGGCTCTTCCCGCTCCGTTCGCCCTACGGGCTCACTCCGCTCCTCTACCCTGCCCCCAATTCCCACCCGCCCCCAGTGGTCCTACTTTTATACCTCATATTGACACACCCCTACCCAATCAGGTATAATCCCCTCTTTTGCCAACCCCTCCCTCTTATCTCATACCACACCCAACTTTCTCAGAACCCTCCTCCACACTACCTCTTAAAGTCTTTAACACTACTTTCCTTTCTTCTTCCTTCTATTTTCCTTTATCTCTATTGGTTTCCCTAACCTACACTATGTGGACATTATCTCTCCCAATATACTTTCAAATAACTATCTATTTAACACTCTTACCTCCTCTTGTGATTACTCATCTCCTAACCTCCTATGAACACCCACTCCCCTCTACTCTTGTGCTTCCCTCTAAGCACACCTCTACACCTAACTCACCTTCTACACTAACCACATTAAATCTTCCTATGATACCTAACTACATATCTACCAAACACCACAAACTTGCTTACCCTAAGCTAAGTAAACATAGAAATAAAAAATATATTGACATCCTACATAAACAGTCCCAGCTCCAATATTTCTTATTGTTTCAATCACTATTAGATGGGGACATTCACCCTAACCCTGGCCCAAATAGCACAAACACTAATAGTTATATTAAACAAGACAAAGATTCTCCTATATCATCAAACACATATCCCAACTCTCTCACCATAGCTCATCTTAATATACGTAGCATTTGTAACAAGATCTCTCAACTCCATGCCCTTTTAGATGTTCACCATTTTGATATCTTATGTTTATCAGAAACTTGGCTAAAACCTACCATTAAGGATAATGAAATTACCCCTCCCGGGTATAATATCTTTAGACTGGACCGTAAAACCAAAAAGGGAGGTGGCGTAGCAATTCTGTACAAAGCACAACTACAAATTAGTATTATAAATCTTAACCTTACTCAGGACAATAATGCAGAAGTAATCAGCTCAAAACTTCAAATCAACCCTAATAAAGCTATTAACATAATTTGTGTATATCTCCCCCCAGGAAATAACACTAACACTCTAGAATGCATCCTGAGCTTGCTGTCAAACAACCTCCCCAAGAAACAGTAGTTCTAGGTGACTTTAACATTGATTGGAATTCATTTAATAGTATAAACCCTACATCCCACATAAACCTATATGGCTTCTCTCAACTCATTAACTGTCCAACCAGAACTGATAAATCCAACAACCATGAATCTATTCTAGACTGGATTCTGATTAATACTCCCCAACAAACCTACCAGTCCGGTACCCTTCCAGATGATCTAAGTGACCATTCTTTAACTTATGTCATTAGACACAAAATCAACCTAACCTTACCTGCCACACTTAGAACACTAAGAACAAAAAAGACTTTTAACTCAGAACATTTTCTAGCTGATCTAAAATATTGTAATTGGTCCTCATTGAAATATCTTCCCCTTAATGAAGCAGTAGATTACTTTAACTCTACATTCTTATCAATTCTAGACCAACATGCCCCAACTCGTACCATCAGAACCAAATCAAAAGTAGCACCCTGGCTAACTAATAATACTAGGCATAAAATCATTATTAGAAATAAATCATGGTCAAAATGGTGCACCACTAAAAATCAAACTGATCGTCAAAAATTTAGAGAGCTTAGAAACAGCACTAAAAGAGCTATCCTGACCGACAAAAAAAACTATTACCTTCAGCTGCAGAACATCACTAATAAGGAACCTAAAAAACTCTGGGCCAGTATTAATAATCTTCTGTCTCCAGGTCACTCCATTACACCTAATCCCCAGGACTCTAACCCAGAAAACCCTAAACAAACAGCAAATGACTTCAACTCATTCTTCACAAACACTATCCAAACACTAGCTAGTCATCTATCTCCTGATACCTCAAATCTTCCTCCATCCACATTAAATCCACCTCCTACACTCCAATTACAACCAGTCTCTACCTCCTTTATCACATCATTGCTCCTAAAGTTAAAACCCACCACTCCCTCTGCAGACAAACTGCCTGCAGAATTCTTACAGATAGGTGCCAAAGCCTTAGCCTACCCTATTTCCATCCTGATCAATAGATCTATAAAGGAAGGAATCTTCCCCTCTATCTGGAAAATATCTCATATCATCCCACTACATAAAGGAGGAAACTCTAATGATTTATCTAACTTTCGTCCAATAGCTCTCCTCTCACCAATCGCAAAAATCATGGAAAAATGTATTCACAAACAAGTATTAAATCACCTTCTCAACAACAACTTACTTTCTAACTGTCAGCATGGTTTCAGACCCTCACACAGTACCACTACTGCTTTACTCTCCTTCACTAACTCCATTAACACTAACCGTAACAATAACTATCTATCTTCCTCTGTCTTCATCGACCTATCCAAAGCTTTTGATATGGTGAATCATAAACTTTACTACATATCCTACAATCACTGGCTCTTGATCATCTTGCTGTGTCCTGGTTTGCATCATTACCTAGAAAATCGTCAGCAGGCAGTACTTTGGAAAAACTCACTTTCTAATCTTCTACCTATCTCCTTAGGTGTACCTCAAGGCTCTATCCTAGGCCCTTTGCTATTTTCTATCTTTATTAATGACCTTCAATCTGCTATCCCATATACTACCTGTATACAATATCACGCGGACGACTCAACTATAATCTGCTCTGCTAACTCTCATACAGAACTCCAGTCACTTACTCAAAAGCTTTCAGTGCTGTAGAACAATGGTTCTCTTACGCTGTCTACTCCTCAACCCCAAGAAAACAAAACTATTACTTTTTCACCTACTCGTAAATCTACTCCACCTTACTTTACTCTTACATCCACTGACGGAACACTCATCTCTCCTGACTTGACCACAAAACTATTAGGGATAACTATTGATAATAACCTCAACTTTGACCCTCACATCAACAACACCATAAAATTAGTTAATAAAAAAATAGGATCCCTTTACAGAATCAAACCTTTCCTAACACCCACAGCAAGGTCCACCATTGCTAGATCTCACCTAATCTCCACTCTTCTCTATGCTTCCCCCATTTACACTAATCTTTCCAAAAACAACATGAAGAAACTAGAAACATCCTATCATAACATAGCTCGATTCGCTATTGGATCTCCTTTTAGAACTCATCACTGCTTGAACCTAAAAGAACTAGGCTGGATTGAACTTCCTAACCAACTTGTACTTCAACAGATCTTAATTGCTTATAAGATTCTATATCAGCCAACCAACACACCAACACTTACTAGCCTTATTTCTCCATACAACAACCTGCAACAACTACGTTCCTCAAATAAACTTCTGATTAATATTACCAAACCTAACAATAATGCAGGCGTCAGTTTATTCTCCAACTCTGTTGGAAAAACATGGAATAAACTACCCTCTGATATCACTTCTTTAACCTCTTTCCAACTTTTCAAATTTCAACTAAAGATTTATCTCAATAAACACTGGCTTTGCTCCTGCACTAATCCTGACTAATGCCAACTCTTCTCTCTTCCATTACCCTTAAAAAAAAAAAAAAAAAAACTTTATTTTTTATATTATCTGGTTACCTGCTATGATGTCATGTGAACTTTTATGCCAATGCATTTTGTTATCTGATTATATTATTGTTTTTATTTCTTATCTTTCTTATGTAACCATTTATGCCTTTTTGTAAAAGTGTACAACTGATGGAGCTTTTCTCCCCGGGCCTCTACTGAAAACGGACATATATCCAGTTGGACTAGCCCGGTCAACAAATGTAAAATAAAAATAAAAAATAAATAAATAAAATACAAGAGGGGGGAGGGGAGGGGGGTTAGAGAGGGGAGGAAGAGGGGAAGGGGAAAGGGGAGGGAAGGGGTGGGGGTTGGTGAAGGGGGTGTAGGGAGGGGTAGTGAAGGGGAAGGGGAAGAAAAGGAGGGAAAGAGGAGGGGAAGGGAAGGGGAAAAGGGGAAGGGAAGGGGGGGAAAGGGGGGGATGGGGAGGGAATGGGGAGGATTTTGGGGGGGAGAACGGGAAAGAGGGGGAAGGAAGAGCAGGAGAAAGGGGGAACGGAGGAATCAGTAAATTTATCTAGTGTAACTCCTCATTTTTAGAACTGCTGAGATATTGCAGTTCTCATTCAACCCTGGGTTATTAAATGCATTGAGTGTTATCTGCCATTGAAGTTCTTTTAATTCTAATAGACATGGGGTAGGGCCTCCCCTAATACTATTGGGTAAATGGTCAATGCCCGTAAAGGAAAATTTATGGCCAGGGTTGCTTTCTGTATGTTTGGCCAATGCGTTATCCAGTTTATGATTCTTCATAGCATAAATGTGCTGGTAGATACGCTGCTTCAATTTCCTGTCAGTCTTGCCAATGTAGAATGCAGAACAGCATTCACATTGGGCTAGATACACGACAGACCGGGTGTCGCAGTTAATTCTATGTTTGATAAAATATTTCCTCCTGTTGACTTGAAACGAGCTTCCAGCTTTGATCACATTACAATAATTGCAAGCCCCACAAGTAAAGCATCCCTTGTTCCTAGTGAAATCCATGTTCAAGGGGTTGCTTTGTAACAGCTCCTTGAGGTTTCTACCTCTTCTGAAAACAAACTTTGGAACTGCGCCTAATTTTTCAGATAGATATAGATCGCTGCTTATAAAATACCAATTTTTCCAAATAATGTCAGTAACTTTCTTGGAGTCAAGTTACTTTTGTCTTGGAAGGTGACAGTAGTAGAAGCAGAACAATCTACATCGGTAGGAGAGGTAGAAGAAATTACACTCGAAATTCCAGATACAATGTTGGCCAAGTTAGTCTTGGATTCGTCTAGTAGGGGTTTAAAATAACCTGTTACTCTCTTACTTTCAATCTCAAGAATAATATCATCCAGAAGTGACTCAGGATATCCTCTGCTGGAAAATTGGTTCTTGAGAAATTGAACCTCTTTTTGAAATGATTCGGATGTGTTGCACATCCGTGCAGCCTGTACTAGCTGGCCTTTTACTATTCCACGTTTTTGCTTATAAGGGTGCAGGCTGGTGAAGTGGAGCATTGAATTACAGTAGGTCGCTTTCCGAAAAACTGAGGACAAGTATCTTTTTCCTATTCGATCTTTTTTAATTTCCACATCAAGGTAGTCAATAACTTCGGTAGAAAAATAAGTAAATTTCAAGAATGGAGTTGTTTGATTCATGTGCTCAACAAGGGTGGTAGCCTCGTGGGAATCACCATTAAAGAGGATGAAGATGTCATCTAAATAGCGTGTATATAATCGTATCTGTTTCTTGAATGTAGAGTCAGAAAAGAGAAATTTACTTTCCCAATAAAACATAAACAAATTAGCCCCGCTAGCCCCGCAAGGAGATCCCATTGCCACCCCTTGTTTTTGAAGGTAGATCTGGTTGTTAAACATGAAGAAATTGGAACTTAAAACAAGGTCCAATAACTCGGTGACAATTCTAATTTCGTTAGAAGTAGCCCTCAGTTAGAGTAATTTCAGCTCTAACCATTCTACAGCTTCTTGATGTGGAATTGAAGTATATAGATCCACAACGTCGATGGTTAAAAAGTTGTTGGAATCGTCGAAAATCATACTGTTGATGTTACTTAAAAAAGACCAAGAATCTTTGCAGATAGTAGGAATTTCTTTGATGTATTTTGACAGTATTTCATCAATTAACTTGGCTGATGGATATGTCATAGACAGCCTACCGTCCACCAAGGCCCTCATGGGAGGATTTGCAAGGTTTTTGTGTATTTTCGGAATTCCGAACATGACTGGCACTTTGGGGAAGGTGATGTCTAAGTAACTGTAAAGGTCCAAATCAATGATTGCTGAGAGGAAGAGATCTCTCAAATAATCTCTCATCCTTTTATATGCCAAGTTCATTTCATTGAGAGAGGAAATGGAGTATGCAGGCGAGTCTAAAACAATGAGCATCTTCTCTATATACATATTGTTTTCAAAAATTACTAGGCCTCCTCCCTTATCAGGCTTAATTAAGCGGATAGATAAGGTTTTCAAATTGGAGAGGGCCATTCTCTGGTCCTTGGAAACATTTGATCTGTGGAAATGACTGAGGGATCCACCTAGGCTCCTCAAGTGCCTCAAGTCAATTTCACAGATAGATTCAAAGGTGCATAGCCCTGCATGTAACGGTGGATTGAAGATGCTCGAAAGTTTTAAAGTAGAAGAATTAACATGGTCGTTGTTATTAAAAAGCAGATTCAGGTTCAATTTTCTCACAAAACATTTCAGGTCGATGATGGTTTGAGTTAAATTAAAAGGCGTACTTGGGACAAAGTTGTTCCCTCTAGCCAATAATTCAATAATCTCTGGTTGTAAGTCAATTTGGGAGAAGTTATAAATTTTAAAATCCCCCTTGAGATTAGTGAGAATTAGTGGGCCAGTTTCATGTTCAGTAGGTAGGTCTTCTGTTCCTATCAAGTCAGAGTTTGATGTGTCACTCAGTTGTTGCATGACCTGTTCCTGGTCTGGTAGGTCCGAGCTGGAAGAGGTCCTAAAAAACGGTTATCACCGTTATCCAAATTAGTGTTATTATTCCTTTGAAAGTCTGCTCTGTCGTTACCATTGTTTTTATTTCTGTTGTTGTTTCCTTTAATTCTATTACTTCTGCGGGGTTCACTTTGATAAAGTGTCCCAGTTTCTGCATGATTACCCACGTTTCCATCTCCATTGCTGTCATTACTGTCCTCACTGTCGATCAGTGTTTCTGACCTGGTGTTAAATTCTCGGGCTGGTAGTTGTTGTAGTTTGGGGTAGGCTTTACGCTGCTGGTATGCTGTTCTGTCCCTAGTTAATTTCTTAATTTTATTTTGTTTTAATTTAGTCATTAAACCATCGATGCTGTTAAATATGCGATTGTAGTCGAACTTGTATCTCAAAAAGTCAGTATCAATTTTGATTGTCATCCAAAAGGTTAATTTCTTCAGTAACTTTGTGGATATTCAAAGTGTAATGCTTGACCAAAAGATCTAGAAGCTGTAACCCTTGTGCTTCAAAAAGGCCCATAACGTCATTGCAAAAATCCTCAGACCCTTGAATTAAACCTGAAGGTGAAAAAGTAGAACGTAAGCCCTTAGGAATAATGTGTTCTTTGATGCACTGTTGGAAGTAAGAAACTTCAAGTTGGAGTTTCTTAAGCTTCAAAAGTTTATTATCAAATTTCTTTAGGTTATCAGTAATGGAATTAATTGTTGAAGCATTGTCAAGTGCCCCAGTAGCCGGTAGTTCCAAATTCGGCGCTCCAGTAAAGGAAAAAGCGTCCAAGTTAGAAATCCATTTGGACATTACAGGAACTCCTATAAGCCTCTGGTTGCCGAGATTCTGCTGTGGTATAGGATTCGGATTAGTCCTGAACCTGACAGTGTCAGGATTATTCATTAGTGCGCTGCCAGTCCCTTCATTACCAGATCCACTAGCAGCGGGGGGTTGTCCATTAGGAATAGAATCTCCCAAGCTAGTCGCTGGAGAGAAACAGCCATTGTTGTCCAAATGAGCATCATTGCTACGGAGCCCTATTCCAAAAGTTTGAGGGGGCCGTAGGTTGTTGTTACTCTCAATAGCGTCCATTCGTGCGTATATGAGGTCCAGTCTCTGTGTCAAAGCCGCTAACAGGGGAGCGACATCTAAGTCCTTGCCAGGACTCTTGTTTGAAGTGCCAAACAGGTGTATGAGCGTGTTGCCATTAGGATTTCAACAGGAAGTGATGTACTTCTCACACTTCCTCTAAAACTTTTAAAAAAAGTTTTGGTTTTTTGTTTTAACGGAGTTTTTTGTGAAGAAGCTGCAGATTTTTCTAAGCAGCGAAAATGGTATTTTATTAAACTAACTTTGCGCCCGTTTAATGTTCTGGAGCGCTTTTAGTATTTTTTAGTATGAGCGTGTTGTCATGAGGTTCTCAACAGGAAGTGATGTAATTTTAACACTTCCTCTAAACCTTTTTAAAAAAAAAAAAAAAAAGTTTCACTGCTTGTTTTTAAGTTTTTCTGAAGAAGCTGCGGATTTTTCAAGCAGCGAAAACGCTACTTTATTAAACTAATTTTGCATTCAAACCTCTTCACATTTTGTGGATTTGTATCGCCAGACTGCTACCTTTCTGCATTTTTGTTTTCATTTTGTCATTGACATATGCTATATTGAGGTGTGGATGTATAGTATATTACAATCTGTGATGTGAGCTAATGTATTGATGCTCATTGCTGCCATTATACATGCTCCTTCTATGACAGCTGTAGTAATATGCCCCCGAGAACTGTTGACATAGGTTCATAGTTTCATAAGAGGTTAGTAGGCTAGCAGTCGTATAGCTCTTACAAGCCTAGCCATATTCATAACAAGTAGCACCAGTTGTCCTTATTAGATGGAAATAATTTACAGAGTGAGTCTATAGTCTGTACTGACTACTCCTGTCCATGATGGACATTGGTGCCATCCCTGGGGTGAATTTGTGGTCTCCCATCTGTTTGTCTAGGTTGCACTTGAATAGGGTCAGTGAGGTGCTTTTCTGCTTCACATGATTTGGAAGTTTATTCCAGAGGAGTGGCAGTCTTTGGGAAATGTATCTGTCTCTCAAGCATATTCTGTTAATGTCACAGGCTAGGTACAGATCCCTAGAGTGAGTGACTCTTGTGCCATTAGATTTGCGGATGTGCAGAATTTCCATCAGTGCAGGGTCAGAGCCTGCCTTATAGGCCAGGCACAAGTCACCTGTTAGAAGCCTATACAATACAGAGTATAGTGACAGGGCTTCCAGTCTGTCCACATATGTCATGGCATGGTTTGGAAACCCTGTATTTTCTTGCTGAAAAACCCCTATGGTTTCTCCAGCTGTTGCAGGTGTCTGTTGATATAGTTTCATAGTATAGTACTAGGCTATCTGCCCTGGGGCATTTGTAAGCCTAGCCATAGTGATGTGGCTTTTGCCACCCCATGAAATGATACAAAAAATGTACAGAATAAATTTAGAATACTGTGCCTCTGTCTAGTAGTGACACAATGAAGGTCCCCTTATATAATAGAATTAGTTTACTGTGCCCCTGTCTAGCAGTGACACAGATATGACCCCTGGGGTAAACTTACGATCTCCCATCCACTCATCAAGATTTCTCTTGAGGAGAGTCAGTGAGGGGCTCTGCCTAATATGAACTGGGATCTTGTTCCAAAGCATGGGAAGCCTCTGGGTTATGAATCTATCCCTCCAGCATGTCCTGTTAGAAGCCTATACAATACAGAGTATAGTGACAGGGCTTCCAGTCTGTCCACATATGTCATGGCATGGTTTGGAAACCCTGTATTTTCTTGCTGAAAAACCCCTGTGGTTTCTCCAGCTGTTGCAGGTGTCTGTTGATATAGTTTCATAGTATAGTACTAGGCTATCTGCCCTGGGGCAGATGAGGCTCCTGAGAGCACCCCAGCGCTATCAGGTTTTACCTCATATCATGCGTTCCGGCCCCAAAATCCGGACAGTACCAAGAAAGGAGGGGGGGTATCCATATTCATCAAGGACACCCACACCTCAAGACTGGTGGCAACGCACGATGCATCGGAGACTATCCAGGTGCAATTAACCATAGGCAAGACTGCTCTGCAAATTGTAGCATGTTACAGGCCACCCTCACAAACTCAGGAACCTCACATGGCCTTCCTGAAAACACTAGAGGGGATAAATGTATCACCAAACACCATCATACTAGGTGACTTCAATTACCCTAATATAGACTGGGAACACTACTCAAGCCCAAACACCCTAGCCCAAAAGTTCCTGGAATTCATAAACTCAAATGCCATGGAACAACTAGTCACCATCCCCACAAGAGGAGATAACATACTTGATCTCATCATTACGAACATGGGAGCACAATGTTCAACACCGGAAGTATACCCCTCACTGGTGAGATCAGATCACAAACTAATCTCGCTGGAGGTCCTCATCCCACCCCCACCTGAAATAAAAAAGACCACAGTAAAGAGCTTCTCAAAAGCCGACTTCACACTTCTAAAGACTAGCGTGGTCTCCTTTAAGGCCCCCGAGCCAGCGGAAAACAGTACTCAAGCCGCTGAATCACTTACAAATACCTTCTACCAACACCTGCAGGACTGCATGGATAAGGCAATCCCAAGCAAAACAAAGACTCTTTGTACCAAAGGCAAGCGTCCAGTCTGGTGGACCCCAGCCATAAACAAACTCTACAACAAAAGGAGGAAGCTACTACAAGATAGAGCAAAATCCTTAAAAGGTAAGACACCCTTGATCACTATAAGTAAAAAACTAAGAGCTCTCATAAAATCATCCAAAGCAAATTTCGAGAGAAAAATAGCTAAAGACTCAAAAGACAATCATAAGGCCTTCTTTAGCTATGTTAGAAACCTAGGAGGAAACTCCCAGATATGCTCAGAACTAGTTCAAAATGATGTGAAGATTACTGATCCTACAGACATTGCCAACATACTGGCTGACAGGTTCAGTGCAAACTTCTTCCCCCCCCAAAGGAGAGATATCTATACCAAACGATTGCAGCCCCCCAAACATCTACAGCGCCCAAGTGAGAACTGCTCTCTCCAAAGCAAAAAACACAGCATCCATGGGACCTGATGGTGTCCCCGGCTGTGTGCTCCACGAACTCAATGAGGAATTAAACCCACAGCTAGGACAGCTGTTTAATCAAAGTCTTACCTCTGGATACGTACCCAGGGAGTGGCGCACCGCAACTGTGGTCCCACTTCACAAAGGCGGTGCCTCCACCGACCCTGGAAATTACCGGCCCATTAGCTTGACAAGCCTTATCTGCAAAGCCATGGAGAGGATCATAATGGACCTCATAAATAAAGACATAGGGAATTTGCAGACTTTGGATCCAACCCAGTTTGGCTTTGTCAAAGGCAGATCATGCCTTTTAAACTTGGTTGACTTCTTCGAAACAGTCACCAAAGCCATTGGCGAGGGAAAGGCAGTCCATACAGCCTACCTCGATCTGGCTAAGGCCTTCGATACAATACCCCACTCGGGTATCTTTGAAAAACTCATCAGCTTAAATGTTAACCCATACATCACAAGATGGGTTGCAAACTGGCTGAGTGACAGAACCCACAGGGTCAGAGTTGCTGGCGCCATGTCAGACTCAAAGCCTGTCACAAGTGGTGTCCCACAGGGCTCAGTCCTGGGCCCACTCTTGTTTGGCATCTACTTTTCCGAAGTACAAGCAAACACAGGAGGGTTATGGCTGACAAAGTTTGCAGATGACTGCAAACTGGGCGCCATAGTAGAAAACACATCTGACACAGATATCCTTCAGAAGGGTCTCACAGAAACGGATAACTGGTGCCAGAGCCACGGCCCGAAGTTGAATGCCAAAAAATGCATAGTCATCCCCTTTGGGAAAAACAAGGTTACCCCTAGCTACCAAATAGGTGGCAATCCACTGAGCACAGAAGAAGTTATCAGGGACCTGGGGACCCAGGTTGATAGTAGTCTGTCATTCGACACCCATGTAGCTAAAGTAGTTAGGAAGACCTTCTACATTGCCCACCTTATCATGAAGGGATTCTCATCTAGATCAAGGGAGGTCATAGTCTCCCTTTACTCATCACTCATCAGACCAATGATTGAGTACAATGCCCCATTCGGGATGTATCTGACCCGACACTTGCAGCAGCTGGAGAGGCCACATAAGTTCCTCACCAAAAGGATAAAGGGTCTCAAAAATCTGTCCTATGCTGCCCGACTGAAAGAACTCCAGCTCTATTCAGTCGTTATCGCTGCTCAGAGGTGACCTTTGCCTAACATACAAGGCCATGTCAAACCCAGATTTGATGAATATGCTTCACCTCAAAAATCTAGATCCATCAGAGCCACAAGGGGAGACTTAAACGTCAACACGGCTATTAATAGGACGTGCTGGAGGGATAGATTCATCACCCAAAGACTTCCTATGCTGTGGAACAAAATCCCGGTACATGTGAGGCAGAGCACCTCGCTGGCCTTGTTCAAGAGAAATCTTGACCAATGGATGGGAGATCGCAGATATACCCCAGGGATTACCTCAGTGTCACTGCTCGACAGAGGCACAGCAAAATAATGGGTATAGTTCCCCATACTAAAGGGGTGGCGTAAGCCACAAAACGATGGGCTAGGCTTGTAAATGCCCTCGGGCAGATAGCCTAGTATGAACCTATGAACCTATTCATACTTGTGCCGAGGTTTAAGTCTTTAGCTCTCGTGGTCCTGATGGATTTGGATTTTTTGAGGTGGAGCATGTCCATCAGATCCTGATTGGACATGGCCTTGTACGTCAGGCAGAGATCACCTCTGAGCAGGCGGTATGCTACTGAATAGAGCTGAAGTTTCTTTAGTCTGGCAGAATAAGACATATGTTGGAGACCCTTGATCCTCTTGGTGAGGTACTTTTGTGGTCTCTCCAGCTGTTGCAAATGCCAGGTGAGGTAATACCAAATGGGGCATTGTACTCAATCATGGGTCTGATGAGGGAGGAATATAGGGGTACAATGACATCCTTGGATCTGGATGTGAATCCCTTCATGATGAGGTGTGCAAGGTAGAATGTTTTTCTAACCACTTTGGCAACGTGGGTGTCAAATGAGAGGTCGCTGTCGACTTGGGTCCCTAGGTCTCTGATTACCTTTTCCGTACTCAGTGGGTTGCATATACATGCAAAAGGGAGTATTGTACTCTATTAATGTTCTGCTGAGGGTTGAGTACAGTGGTGTATAACATCCTTAGACCTGGTAGTGATTCCTTTATCTATGAGGTGCACTACACAGAAGGCTTTCCCTACCACTATGGAAACTTGTTGGTTGAAGTTCAGATTGCTGTCTACCTGTGTTTCCAGGTTTTGCAACACTGGGTTGGAGCTTGGGGGGTGTCATTACTGTAATTAGCAGGGAATTCCATTTTGCCAAAGGCAATAATAATAATGGCACTTTGCATTTAGTTGTACACCGTGTTTTTGGCATCAGTCATGTGTTTGTGTTAGCCCCTCCTATAATATATTAACATCGTTGGTGGTCTCTGTGATTGTACACAGTTTGCAGGCATCAACAAGCTTGGTAAGGCAATGGCTGTCTACTGTAGCATGGACTTCCAAAAAATAGATTTTGAAGATTAAAAGGCCCCAGCACAGATCCTTGTGGTACACCACTGGTGACTGCTGTACTGCTAGAGGTTGAGTCACCAACTTTGGCACTATGTGTTCTGTCGGTGAGCCAATTGGCTATCCATCTGTTGATGTAAAGATTAATCCCCAGCTGTGAGAGTTTCTCAGTGATACCTGAGTGGGGAATTGTGTCAAAAGCTTTGGCCAGGTCAAGACGTCTTACCTTCATCCAAGTCTTTGGTGACTTTTCCTGAAGAAGTTTACTAGGTTTTATAAGCATGCTCTACCCTTGTCAAAGCCAAGTTGGTTTGGGTCTAGAGTTTGAAGGTCACCTATGTCCTTGTTGATAATATCCATGATGATTCTTTTCATGGCCTTGCAGATGAGACTGGTTAGACTTATGAGTCTATACTTCTCAGGGTCAGTTGATGGCCCCTTTTTGTGCAAGAGGATGACTGTTGGTGTATTCCACTCTTCTGGAACAAAGGCAGTTCTCAGGTTATGGTTAAAGAGGATGCTAAGTGGGTCCACTAGGTCCTGTTTTAGATTGCTTAGTAAGCAACCTGGGATGTTATCTGGTACCATTGAGGCTGTGGTTTTAGCCTTGGAGAGTGCAGATGTGACCTGATCTTTAGAGATACTTGGCAGAGGACTGTTGTCATGTATGCTTTAGGGTATGGCCTGTAAGTCCAGGAGGGGAGAAGTTTTCAACAAATCTGTCAGCTAGCAGGTTGGCAATTTTCCTCCAGTGCAGCTTCATGTTTAGATTCTAGCATTAAGCAGCAGAACCTTGAGTTTGCCTCCAGTGGATTATTTTATGTCGGAATTTTTGTTGCTTTGGCATTGCCTAAAAAAGGCCGTATGGGTGAGGCAAATGCCTTTGCCAGTATCCAAAAGCCTAGAGGACACAAATGCAGACCATCTATGGCAAAGCGGCATGGCCTATCAACTATCTCAATCCAGGTTGAGAGATACTGGATTCCCCTGGATTAACACCAGAAGCTAAGTCAGTTGTTGATATCAATCCTTTCTTGTTTATATTGTAGCATTATCCTGGATGGCGGTACAGTCTACATATACATTCACTGTGCAGTCCATACTGTATCATGCTGATATGTGATTAGTGTTAATTCCACAACTGTCTTCCTTGACATGCGTTTATCTGCTGTACATTACTATCTTTTCACCTGTCCTCTTTCCTGTGTCCATTCCTAGAAGACATCTGTGTGTCCCTATTCAATACACACACTTCCCTTGACTGTTTATTTATAATGCAGTCTATGTATCCTTACTCATCATTTACATAAACTTTTGTTTAGTATGCCTGAAGTAGGTTTCCACAATACTCTGCACTGTATACACTGTCATGTAATGTGTTAGAAATATGTACATTGCTGTATTAATAACCCTGGTAATCACTGTGGCATTTTGCTCAAACACGCTGACCTAGTTTGCCTGTAGGTAAAGAGGTTTACATTTTGGCTGCTGTCTATGTTGCTTTACATGGTTTTCTGGCTAGCAACACTCTTGCTAGCCACAACACCATGTTTGTTTACATTTAAACATGGTGCGAGGCATGAATATGTAACTAGTGCTGCTGCTTACCACACAGACGCATAAACTCAGTGTAGACTTCGCAGTAAGCCTACACAGAGTTTATTGAATCCCCAGGATTACATGACATTTTTTCTTTAAATGTTAATGGAATGCATGTTATGTCTATAAAATGCATTACAGAGGCCTTTGGTTTCAGTATCAAGCAAAAATGCAAAAATATTCAGGATTTCCCACAGTAAATAAGGTTTTCATTTTTGATAAAAATATTACGCGACTTTTAGTTTAAATGTTAATTGGGATGAATGTTAAGTCTAAAAAAAGTGTATTTAATTTTTTGAAGTGTAGAAATGAAAATAATTATTTGCACATTTGTAGAAGATAATCAAGTCCATTGGAAGCAGGAATACATGGATAAGTGTCTTTAATCGGTAACGATAATCATAAATTTGCTGTTGTGATGATGATCATAGAAATAGCCTCCAACATTAATAGGGTTCGTAGTTATACCGGTCTTCCAGGTAGAGTGTTAATTGGTGAAGCTAAAGGTGCATCGTATACTATTTGTACTAGATTATGGGACCATATATTTTCCATTCATCCAATATTTTAAGTTGTGGCAAAATATTTTGAATCGTTTACGTGAGCTTGACTGCTGTTCTATAACTCCTGCTGACAAGTGGAATCTTGTATTCTTGCCCACACTGGAAAGGGCATGGAACATTTAAGGGCAGTCATTTTAAATGAAATGTGATTACACTTTTGCTGGATTTAAGTCTAAGAAAATATTCTTAGACATATCGAAAGTTAAGAACCAAAACACCCAAGTAAAAACAAGGTAATGCCACACAAATATAGATAAAACCTTGCTGATAGACTCCAAAGCATGACTGGAACACAGCAGAAACAGAGAAGCACTGAGACATTATACTTTTAGCGCTTTTGTTCCTTTTATTTACTTTCTGGTGAAGTTCCATTCAGTTGTGTCAGTTACATTACCAAGCTTTAAATATCCCACTCAGCCAATCAGCAGTAATAAATGTTAAAATCACATGCAACCTATCAAAAACTTTTCATACTCAAGTCAGTCCTTAAAGACATAATCACAAAATGCTATTAATAAAAATACAACACAAATCTGCAAATCATAAAAAAAATTAGAACACAAATAAAAAAAAATCTTTTCTAAAAAAGTAATACAAGATAACATTTATATAATTTTAATTTTCAACAAACGTTTAACATCAATATGTTCGTTTAGTCTGGGAAAGGTGTCAGCTCTTAAAGAAACCTGACATTTAATTTCTCTTACTTCCAATACATTATTGCAGCCATAAACAAAATTGGCATTATTTACTTGTTCTAGTACTGAGAAATGAAATTTCCTAAACCCCGAACATCCTTTACTGTATTTAGCCAGAGTAGAAAAATCATGTTCTTTAATCGCGTTAATGTGTTCCCTAATTCTAACCTTAAGTGTCCTAATGCTTTTCCCCATATTGGGCACTTATTACACACTACAATATTAACAATATTTGACTCAAACAGTTGTAATAACTTTTAGATTCATATGATTGATCCAACTGTTTAAATAAACTGTAGTGACATTGCTAATAAACCTACATTGTTTGCAACTGCCACAGGAGAAATTTCCCATTCTCCTGCCTAGCAGTCGCTTCTCTTTGATTAAATCATGTTTAGAAGTTGCATAGGGTTACCTGTCTTCTTATACACAAACTGTGGTACATTTCCAGTGATCTTAACTAAGTCTGGATTACCTGAAATGATTTTCCAGTTGTCCATAACAACTTTTTTAATGACTCCACTGTCTGTGCTTATCAAAACAGGGAAAGCACAAGATTTTTCACAAAATTTAGTTTTGTCCATTTCTTTAAAAGCGTTGACTTTAAGGACTATTCCTTTCAATAAAATGGGTGGAAATTTCAGCCAGCAGATATCAATAATTTTGTCACAAGTAACTTTGCTTTCTTCAGCTGGGTAACCTCTATCTACAAACATGTTAGTAATATTAACAACTACTTGTAAAAACATAGAGTCGTCACTAGTAATCCTTCCAATTCTTATAAGTTGTCCATGAAAATATAAGTTTTATAAATTTAGGATGATGACCCTGAAAGTGTAAATAATTGTTTGTAAACATGATTTTTCTATGTACCCAGCTCTCAAACATTTGATTTTGTCTATGCAAATATTAAGGTCTAAAAAGTTAATAGTAGTCCCTTTTTCTCCAAGGGTATATTTTAACCAACTTCCACTTTGGTTAAGCTGATCTAAAAACTGTTCAAACAAATCATTGCTGGCCCCGTAATTATAAAAAAAGAGATAGTATAACTTCTATAAAACTGTACTTGCTTAAACAAAGGGAGAGAAACTAGAATAGTACTTTCCCAACAGTACACCACAATGTTTGCAAAAGCAGGGGCCACCTTAGCCCCCATCGCTACCCCTGTTCTTTGCTGATAAATATCTTAACTGAATGTAAAGAATTTGTTATGAAGAACAATGTCCATTAAAGTGCTGATAATATTAATATTAATGTTGTCAAACTGACAAAACTTCTTAATATAAAGCTTCACAAATTACAAACCTTCTTTTTGGTCGATGCTAGTATATAGGGATATAACATCAACTGTGGCCAAAATATTCTCCTTCCCATCAAATTTAAAATCTTTTAAATTGTTCAAAAAAGGCCAACAGTCTTTCAAAATTACTCACTTCTTTGAATAATCGGGTTTAATGTTTTATCTAAATAATGTGAAATAGCAGTAGTCTTTTTCCTGAGGGAGGGCAATAGGCCTAAACAGTGGACAGGCTGAATTCTTATGAATTTTGGGGATTTCAAAAATTCTGCCCAACTCAGGCTTGTCCATTGTTAAAAACTCATAGTTTAAAGTCAGTGTACCCCAAGTTAAATAAGTCAAAAAGGCTAGCATCTACCTCTTGAAAACATTTCCACATAAAAATTTGTATTACTTTGACATAATGTTTAGCATCAGACAGCATTTTAACCATTACATTTTTATATTTATCTTGTTCCATGACTACAAGCCCACGGCCTTTGTCAGCTTTCATACAACGCAAATGTTTGTACCCACATAACTGAGACAAGGCTACCTGTTCATTACTATTTAAATTGAACATCCTGTTCAGATTTTTTCTTAGTTATATTTTCAAAATCATTGTCTTATGATTTAGAAAAAATATTTATAGTAGTATGCAAAGATGAACTAAAACAGCTTGGTTTCCTAGCACAAGTTTGATCACTACAGCTTAATTCAACATCATTTAATACAGTGGATATAAAAAGTGTACACACCCTTGTTAAAATGACAGATTTTTGTGATATAAAAATGAGACCACAATAAATCATTTCAAAACTTTCCCCCCCCTTTAATGTTACCTATAACTTGTATAATTCAGTTGAAAAACAAACAAATCTGTTGGGGGAAAATATAAAAAAAAAACATACAATAAGCTGGTTGCATAAGTCTGAACACCCTTAAACTAATACTTTGTTGAAGCACCTTTTGATTTAATTACAGCATTCAATCTTCTTGGGTAGGAGTCTGACATCATGGCCCATCTTGACTTGGCAATATTTGCCCACTCTTCCTTGCAAAAGCGCTCTGAATATGTCAGATTGCGAGGGCATCTCTTGTGCACATCCCTCTTCAGGTCACCCCACAGATTTTCTATTGGATTTTGGTCTGGGCTCTGGCTGGGCCATTCCAAAACTTTAATTTTCTTCTGGTGAAGCCATTCTTTTGTTGATTTGGATGTATGCTTGGGGTCATTGTCATGTTGAAAGGTGAAATTCCTCTTCATCTTCATCTTTCTAGCAGACGCCTGAAGATTTTGGCCAAAAGTGGCTGGTATTTGGAACTGTTCATAACTCTCTCCACCTTGACTAAAGCCCCAGTTCCACCTGAAGAAAGGCAACCCCAAAGCATGATACTGCCACCACCATGCTTCACCGTGAGGATGGTGTTCTTTTGATGATGCAAAGTGTTGTTTTTGCGCCAAGCGTACCTTTTGGAATTGTGGCCAAAAGGTTCAACCTTGGTCTCTTTAGACCAAACACATTTTCCCACATGCTTTTGGGAGACGATATATTGTTTTGCAAATTTTAGATAGGCCTGGATGTTTTTCTATGTAAGAAAAGGCTTCCGTCTTGCAACCCTACCCCATAGTCCAGACGTGGAGAATATGGGAGATTGTTGTCACATGTAGAATACAACCAGTACTTGCTAGAAATTCCTGCAACTTCTTCACTGTTGCTGTAGGTCTCTTGGCAGCCTCCCTGACCAGTTTTCATCTTGTCTTTTCATCATTTTTGGAGGGACATTCAGTTCTTTGCAACGTCACTGTTGTCCCATATTTTCTCCACTTTTTTGATGACTGCCTTCACTGTGTTCCGTGGTGTATCCAATGCTATGGAAACTTTTTGTACCCTTCTCCTGACTGATACCTTTCAACAATGAGATCCCTTTGGTACTTTGTAAGCTCTCTGCGCACCATGGCTTTTGCTGTAGCAGGCAACTGAGTAAATGTCAGGAAAATCCTACCAGGAAAGCTGAACTTTATTTGGGGTTAATCAGAGTCTCTTTAATTGATGGCAAGTATGTACCCAAGAAGACTGAATGCTGTAATTAAATCAAAAGGTGCTTCAGCAAAGTATTAGTTTAAGGGTGTTCACATTTCCTCACAAACATTTTTATTACTTTGACATAACGTTTAGCATCAGACAATATTTTAATTATTTCATTTTATCTTTATCTTGTTCCATGACTACAAGCCCACAGCCTTTGTCAGCTTTCATATAATGCAAATATTTGTACCCACATAACTGAGACAAGGCTACCTGTTCATTAATATTTAAATTGAACATCTTGTGTTCAGATTTTTTTCTTCGTTACATTTTCAAAATCATTTTCACATGATTTAGAAAAATGTTTTTATAGTAGTATGCAAAGATGGATTAAAACAGCTTGGTTTCCTAGGACAAGTTTGATCACTACAGCTTAATTCATGATCATTTACTATGTATTTAAGATTAAGTTTTCTAACATACAATTTAAAGTCCACTATTAAATCTGTGTAATTAACTCTTTTGGTGGGAATGAACAAAAACCCTTTTGATAACACACTCAGTTCGTGAAGAGAAAAGTTATGTGCAGACAGTTCAAATACAGGACTTGACGTCATCTCCACCCTCTGCCTCTTCCATAGGTAGGTAGGTACGAGGCTATCTGCCCGAAGGCATTTATAAGCCTAGCTGGAATGTATTGGCTTTCGCCTCCCCCTTAGATTAGTTCCCTGTGCCTCTGTCCAGCAGAGCCATTGAAGTGATCCCTGGGGTAAGCATTCTGTTTTCCATCCACTCAAGGTTTCTCTTGAAGAGGGTTAGTGAAGAGCTCTGCCTAATGTAGATTGGAATCTTGTTCCAGAGAATGGGAAGTCTCTGGGACAGGAATCTATCCCTCCAGCATGTCCTATTTATTGTTGTGGTGAGGTTTAGATCCCTGGAGCATGTGGCTCGAGAGGATATGGTTTTCTTTAGGTGGAGCATGTCCATCAATTCTGGGTTGGACATGGCCTTGTATGTCAGGCAGAGATCAACTCTGAGTAGGTGGTATGCAACCTAGTACAGCTGGAGATTCTTCAGTCGAGCTGCATAGGGCATCTGCTTGAGGCCAGTGATCCTCTTGGTGAGGAACATCTGTGGTCTTTCCAGTTGTTGCTGGTGTCTTGTAAGGTACATCCCAAATGGGGCATTGTACTCTATGATTGGTCTGATGAGTGATGCATAGAGGGGCCCAATGACCTCTTTTGATCTGGATGCAAACCCTTTTGTTATTAGGTGGGCCACATAGAATGATTTTATAACCACTTTGGCAATGTGATTATCAAAGGAGAGGTTACTATCTACTTGGGTCCCCAGATCCCTTATTACATCTTCCGTATTTAGGGGGCTACCACCTATGTGGTAGTTTGTGGGTACTTTGTTTTTTCCAAAGGAGATGACTATGCACTTTTTGGCATTTAGCTTGAGGCCATGGTTTTGACACCAGGTATCTGTCTCAGTGAGACCCTTATGGAGGATGTCTGTGTCAGCCGGAGAGTCAATTATAGCCCTTAGTTTGCAGTCATTTGCGAACTTGGTTAGCCATAGTTCTCCTGTGCTTGCCTGTACCTCTGAGAAGTATATGCCAAACAGGAGGGGTCCTAGGACTGAGCTCTGGGGAATGCCACTTGTAACCGGTTTAGAGTCAGACCTAGCTCCTGCAGCTCTTACCTTGTGGGTTCTGTCCGTGAGTCAGTTGGCAACCCATCTTATAATGTAGGGGTTTATGTTCAGGCTGGTGAGCTTGTCTATAATACCTGAGTGGGGAATGGTGTCGAAGGCCTTTGCGAGGTCTAGGTAAGCTGTGTGGACCACCTTTCCCTAGTCTATAGCCTTGGTAACTATCTCAAAGAAGTCCACCAGGTTTAGGAGGCATGATCTGCCCTTAACAAAGCCGAACTGGGTATGGTCCAGTATTTGGAGATTTCCATTGTCTCTGTTAATGAGATCCATGATGATGCGCTCCATAGCTTTGCAGACCAAGCTAGTTATGCTTATATTGTGATAGTTCCCGGGGTCCGTTGTGGCTCCACCTTTGTGGAGCAGAATAGCCGTTGCTGTGCGCCACTTTGTGGGCACGTAGCCTGTGGAGAGGCCGAGTTTAAACAGTGTTTAGGTGAGGGGTTAGTTCATCTTTGAGCTCGCGTAGGACGCAGCCTGGGACACCATCTGATCTCATTTATGCTGTGTTTATGGCTTTGGAGAGGGCTATTTTAACCTGAGTGTCTGTGATTTCTGGGGCACTACATTCTTCTGGTATAATTATGGGGCCTTTTAGGCGTGAGAGGGGGGTGAAGTTTGCACTGAACCTGTCTGCCAGGATGTTGGCTATATCGGTCGGTTCAGTGTATTCTGTGCCATTCTGCACCAACTCCGAGCAGATCTGAGAATTGCCACTTAGATTCTTGACATAGCTAAAGAATGCTTTGTGGTTGTCTTAGGAGTCCATGGCAATTTTTCTTTCGAAGCTAGCCTTGGATGATTTTATGAGGGAACGTAGTTTCTTGCTGATACTGATCAGGGATGTCTTCCCTTCTTGGGATTTTACTCTTTTCTGTACTAGTTTCCTCCTTCTATTGTATTGCTTGCTTGTGGCAGGGGTCCACCAGACTGGTTTCCTTTTCTTGGAGGAGTGAGTCTTGGTTTTGTTTGGGATAGCACGATCCATGCATTCTTGTAGGTGCCCGTAGAGTGCATCAGTAAAGGATTTTGCAGCTTGGACAGCGTTATCCTTTAGCATGGGGGCTTTGAAACTTCCCACCTTGGTCTTAAGTAACGTGAAGTTTGCTTTTGAAAAGTTTTTCACGGTGGTTTATTTGACTGGGGGTGGTGGCGGAATGTGGATATCCAGAGTGATTAGTTTATGGTCAGATCTAACCAGCGATGGGTTGACCTCCAATGTGGAACACCGGTCGCCCATGTTGGTGATGACCAGGTCCAGTATGTTGTCACCTCTGGTGGGGGTGTCGACCAGTTGATCCAGGGTGTTTGAGTTTTTAAATTCTAGGAAATGTTGGTAAAGGGAGTTCGTACTTGAGTAGTTCTTCCAGTTAATGTTTAGGTAATTGAAATCACCCAATATCAGGGTGTTTGGCAGGACCTTTATGTTTTCCAGTGTTTCCAGGAATGCGGAGTGGGGGTCCTGGGACATGGTGGGTGATCTGTAGCAAGCTATCATTTGAATAGCAGTTTTGCCCATTGTTAGTTGCACGTGGATGATCTCTGAAGCATCGTGCTGTGCCATTAACCTGGAGGTGTGGGTATCCTTGATGAATATGGATACTCCTACGCCTTTTGTATTTCGGTCTGGGTTTTGTGGCTGAAATGTATGGTATGAGTTGTAGCCTGGTAGTGCTGGGGTGCTCTCTGGAGCCTTAAACCAGGTTTCTGTTACTGCACATATATAGATTTTCTCCATACTGTGGAGTGCCTCGAGTGCGTGCATTTTGAGGTTTAGACTTCTGGCACTGAGCGGCATTACCCTCAGTTTTTTGTTACTTGTGCTATTTACGGTGGTGGGTTTGTCTTTTGAGCCTTGCCTAAAAAAGGCACTATGGGGGTGGCAAGAGCCTTGGCCAGTATTCGAAAGCCTAAGGGTGACAGGTGCAAGCCTTCTCCAGCAAAGCAGCGTGGCTTGTCGAGCATGTCATCCCAGGCTAACAGACACTGGATCCCCTTTGAATGACACCAGAAGCTTAGCCAATTGTTGAAATTAATAATTTTTTCTCTATACTGTGGTATCATTCTTGGTGAGGGCAGGATGCTACTCAGGGTCAGGGTCATACCGGCCTGGGCTACATAATCAGAGAGCTCCTCCATGTCTCTTTTCATGTAGTCCAGGGAGGTACGGCTCAGGTCATTCACATCATCATGGACAATGACAGAGTCATATTTGTACTTGTTCTGTAGTGACCTGAGTGCTTGTGTTATGTGGCGGATCCTGGCACCCAGCAGGCAACTAACAGTAACCTTTTCCTTGTTCAAGCTAGTGAGTGGGACGTCAGTGTGCCTGACTATAGAGTCACCTATTACTAGTGTGTTGGGTATGTTATTTTGCCTTAAGGGCTGTGATTGTGTGGCACACTGGTTTTGTGAAGTATGTGTTTCATGGTTTGTGTTGGGGGGTGGAAGTTGCTTGGATGTCTGCTTTGGAGGTCTCTGTTGCTTTTGCAGATTTTTATTTAGAGCCTCCGAGTATTTTTTTGTGTATTTATGTGTGTTTTTTTTGCCAGTGCTGGTTTCATAGGTCTATGTGAGACTGGTGGTGTGATGCAAGTAATTCCCTTCTCCTCTTGACTGCCTGGTTCAGTCTTGGGTTGAGAGAGCTTAGCATCCAGTTTGGCTGTATAATTGCATCTCTCGCATGTATTAGTGTTTGGTGGAAGGAGGAGAGGGTTGTCTGTGTACATGAGGCAATTGTAACATTGCCTCAAAATGCCCAGATTCACCAGTTGGACTGGAGAGTACACCTGAAACTGCCCTTTGGACATGGCTGGATAGGTACAGTGAACTGTTTTACTGATTGGCTGGTAAGGTCAAATAGAGAGCCTTGTCCTTCTCTACAGTGTAGGGGGATCTAGTGCTAAGGTTTATTAGTGCTTGCTATGAGTTTTGGGCAAGTGCCGGGATGAGAAGTGAATGATTTGAGTGCTTAAGTTGAAAGTTTGTCTAGTTCCAAGGGAAAAATTGAAGAGTACACTTTGTGGAGCCGGGGGTAGTTATACCCTAGCTAACCGGCGCTGCCCAGTGTGCAGAACCACACAAATGCGGGTTTTATAGCAGGGAAATGAAACCGATAGAAATTAGTTCAAAATGGCCAATAAACTACTAATTTCTGGGCTGAAACCACCCCTCCAGGGACAGATAGGCTGCTCAAAGCTCCCTCTCTCACAGTGAACAAAGAAACTTCCTTCTATCAAAGTAAGGTATGGGCAAACACAGACACTTGTAACACAGCCCTGAATTCAGCACTAACCTGAAAACTGGACTAAACTAGCTTAGAAAGGCAGGAAAACAAGTATATGTTTTGTTTTTTTCAGAAAAATAAAGCAGATACAATCAAAAAAAACACTTTAAATGCACAGAAATGGCTATCACACGAGTATGTAGCCTACAACAGTTAAACAGGTAATTTAAACACAAAAACTACTTTGTTAAAGTGCAGGCAGTAAAATAAGTACAATATGTAGCTGAAACAAGCTTTTTAAATCATAGAAACTCTAGAAAATTGGCGTTTTAGGCGGAATTAGCTAAAGGCAGCAAGAAAATGCAGAAAAATGATAGTTAATCACTCCAAAGTCTCTCTTTTGTCTCTCTGCTGCTGTAGAACTCTGCAGGGCACCAAGCAGGAGCTTCCTGTCATCTTTCCCATTTGGCCCTAACCAGAAGGACCATGGAGACCAGTACTGGATCTTTCTTTTCTAAACACGTTTGACAGGATTCCAAAGATCAAGATGCTGTCACTTCAAAGTCTCTACCTCTGATTCCACATCTAGCTTTTATGGTAATGCTGGCTCTAAAGGGCACCTATCATCACATTTCTATTGCTAAGCATTTCATGCATTTTTTAAGAATTGATGTGTCTGGATTATATTATCAGTTCTCTGTTTTACCCTTTGGGCTCTCCACTGCACCAGTGGTAGTCACAAAATGCCTAGCTCCAATCATTATTTATTGCAGGCCAGTGCATTCATATTTTTCCATATCTGAACAGTTGTCTTTATCTTTGTAGACTCAAGTTGTCAAGAGTCTGTAGGAGCTGTGCAGGAACTTCTGCTCAATCTAGGTTTTCAAATCCGTTTGTAGAAGTCTTCTCTCATCCCATCTCATAGAATGATTTTTGTGGGATGTTTTCTAGACCTGACCTTGGGAAGAGCTTTTCTTTCTCCAAAGTAGAAATGTTTCAACATTTCTTCCTGAGTTTCTTCAGCCTAAGCCTACTATCTGCAAGCGATTATAGGTTACATGGCACTGATGATTATCTTGCTGACGTTTGCCAAACCACACATGAAGAAAATACAATGGTAGCTCAGAGTATTCTGGGTTCAGCGTATACATCCTTTATCTTTTTAGATTCCAGTTCTGGGGGCTTGTAAAGAGGGAGATTAGGTGATGGGTAGGCCAGATAGCTTGTAATCCATGTCTTCATCCCCCCCCCCTCCTCCATTCAGTCACTACAGACTATTCAGATCTGGCCTGGGGAGAGGTTTCAAAAGGAATAAAATTGCAAGCTTTGTGGGTTGCTGTAGACAGATGGACAGGCACAAAAGTGTTCGGGAGATGTTGACTGTTGTAAATGATTTGAAGGCATTTGAAGCATCTCTGGTCCCCAGCACCTCTGCATGTGTACAGAGACCACCAGAGTAATGTGGTACTTGGGGGGGGGGTGCAGGGTTATCAAATCCTTTCCTCTTTGCAGACTGGCTCTGATAGCCTGGGAAATAGCAGTTCAACTCAGTCACCTCTTCAGGATTCATAAATTCCATTAGAGCAATCAAGTTCAGCAGGAACAGAGTAGACCCCCACACATAGAAACTTCATCCTAGGGTCTTCCAATAATTGATTCTACTGTGGGAACACCATAAATACCTCTCCTTTCAGAACAAACAACTAAAGAAATTCTGTTCCAGGATTTCTTAAAGTCAGGCCTAGGAAACAGATGCTTTTATTTCCATGGACAGGAATGTTCTCCTGTATGTCTTTCCACTGATCACCAGTGTTCTAAAGATCCAGATGGACTCTTCAAAAATTGTGGTGGTTACTCACTTCTGGCCTAGGGAACCATGGGTTTCCCTTCTTTGCAATCTGTCCAAGGGCAATTATACTTTTTAGGCACTTTTTTTTCTGAAAATGTGTATCAGGTATAAAGGAGGTGAGAAAACCTGCTAGTAGAAAATTGTATATGAGAAAGTCTAGTTGGTGCCATTCAAAGAACCTGCCTTTTTAGGCCAGGTTGCCGCAGTTTCTTGATTATTTGTGTAGGTTACTGTCCACTGACTTGTACTCTCACATCAGGATATATCTGGCATCAATTTCTGCTTGCCTGTCCTTAGACCCCCCCTCTTTCTGACGGTGCTCAAATTAACCAGTTTTAGAAAGGAGTTTTACATATTCGGCCACTTAGGAAATAGGAGGCTCTTACTTGGGATCTTTGTTTTTTTTTTTGCTTGAAGCTTACCTTGTCTGCATTTGAACCAACTGACAAGGCTGATTTGAGGTTCTTAACATAGAAGACTGTTTTACTCACTGTTCTGACATCCTGAGTTAAGAGCACTTATTGTGAGTCAACCCTATGTCATTTTCATAGGAAAAGGTTTTCTTTAAGAACAAGTTCTACCTTTATGTCTAAGGTCATCGCAGAGTTTATTGTAAGTCAGACTATTCATCTCCTGGACTGCTTTTCTGAACCAAATGGCAAAGGAGAAAAGATTCTTCACTCTGATGGTACGCAGGCAGCTCAGATACTACCTAGACAAATCTCAACCTTTGGGAAAGCTAACCAGCTGTTTGTCTCCTGTGAAGGTAAGAGGAAAGAATAACCAATGACAAAACTGACTACTTCTAGATGGCTGTCTCATGCTATTACTGTTTGTTATACTTGCCATAAAACGCTGCTTCCAGGCTTTCTGGAAAGGGATGGGTTCTGGGAGTATTCTAGAAGCAGCAACTTGGTCCTCTATGTATATTTTTTCCAGGTCCAGAACAGGCATTGTCAGGACCATATTCTAGGGGCTCCTGTATTCTTAGTTATTGACCTCTTCTCTCTTCTGTACTCCTGTCTAAACTATGATAATATATCCATGTAGCTTAGGCTTCTGCAGCTGTGATTCATGTATTAAATATAGTGCAGCTGTGTGAGTAAACTTACCATAACAGTAGATGTTGTAACGGATCAATGTTGCAGTAATCATCACTTACTCCAGCCCCCTTTTTTCTGGTTATCTATGTTTTGCCAGGATGTCCGCATTGTCATCCTTTAGTATATAGTTCATTTTGTTTCCTAGCACAAGTTTTTCAAGGCTGTTGCCTTCTTCCTAGACAAAAATGCTCTGAAGAAATTGAAATGGCACACTAGCCTGATTTTATATGGAGTGCTCCACAGTTTCTGGCAGTTGTAGAACCTGGAGGACTCCAAAAGCTCTGTTAATCTGGCTGGTGCAGAGGTGGCAGGACCCATATAGCATAGACTGCTGCAGTGGTCATGCATTAGAACGTTTACTGTTATGGTAAATGTAGTTACAAAACTGTACTTTCCTTGATAAATATGGAGACTCCATCACAGCTGACATGAAGTGTGAAGACTTGAAAAGCAGAAAATCTTTGTATAGAATGAGTGGTGTCTTTACAGTTATGCCAAGTCTCTGTAACTACTCAGATGTTTTGTTTATAGGTAATGATATTAGTTCCAATTTGTAAACTGTTTCTGCCTGCTAACTTTTCTTTATTGTCTTTACATTTATCCTGTTGTTTTTGTTGTATTTGACTTCATATGTTGTATGTTTTTTTTTTTTTCTGTATATTCTGTGGAGCTTTTCTCCCCGGGCCTCTACTGAAAATGGAAATATATCCAGCTAGACTAGCCCGGTCAACAAATGTAAAATAAATAAATAAATAATAAATAAGCTGTAGATGTTTCCAAATGCAGCAGTACCTCAAGATCATTCATTTTATTGTTTTGACTTCTGGCATTGAGGAGAGGCAATTTAATGTAATCCGGTTTCAGCATTAATGTGTTAGTTATGTTGGAGTGCCCATCAACTAGACTGTGCCTAAAAAGGCACTAGAAGCAGCAAAGGCTTTAACCATTATGTGGAAGTTTTGAAAGAAGAGGTGCAAGCCATTATTGGCAAAGCAAGCTAGACTGTTGGAGCATCTCACCCCATGCTAGCGCGTACTGGACACCCTGGAATGAAAATGGACCGTGACTTTTGGAGTATGGTGTTCTTTGGTATTGCAGGATTCAGCCTTCTGAGCTTTTGTCTTTTGCCCTTCATTGGCTCTAGATTCCTGGGACTTTTTTTGGTACTTCTCAGTATTCATTCTACCTGGTTAGGAGTGCTCCATACAGTGGATATAAAAAGTTTACACACCCCTGTTAAAATGCCAGTTTCTTGTGATATAAAAAAATGAAACCACAATAAATCATCTCAAAACTTTTCCCACCTTTAATGTGACCTATAACCTGTACAATACAATTAAAACATGTACAATTCAATTAAAAAACAAACCGATCTGATTGGGGGAAAAATATAAAAATAAAAAATGTACAATACGCTGGTTGCATAAGAAGACTGAATGCTGTAATTAAATCAAAAGGTACTTCAACAAAGTATTATTTAAGGGTGTGCACACACAACAAAGTATTAGTTTAAGGGTGTGCACACTTATGCAACCAGCATATTGTACGTTTTTTATTTTTTTATATTTTCCCCCTAACAGATTTGTTTGTTTTTCAGTTGAATTGTACAGGTTATAGGTCACATTAAAGGTGGGAAAAGTTTTGAAATGATTTATTGCTGTCTCATTTTTTTATATCACAAAAATATGGTATTTTAACAGGGGTATGTAAACTTTTTATATCCACTGTATGTCAGGTATATTAGATATGTATTTGCTTTCGGTTGATCTGCTCTGTTCAGAGCCATAGCTGACTCCTATAAAGACCCTCAACTCCTAAGCTGAAGAGCAAAAAAGGTCTACTCTATTTTGTGGTTTAGTGCTCCTCCAGGAAGAGTAGCAAGAGCTGTTTATCTGTGCCCATCGTCCCTCAAAGCAAAACTGGGGAGAAAGAGAAAAAAAAGGATCCCTTCTCCCAAATGACACATCTCACCTCTCTGCTAAGAAGCTCCAGGTCTTATGTGCCCCTCAGCTATAAGATGACACAAAAGAATCTAATTTTAAAACCGTAGCAAGCAGCTTGCTGCATTTTTAGCAACAGGTATGTTACAAGTTATACTACACGTGAAGCAAGTGCTTCAGTCCTGACAACAAAAACAGTTAATGTTCTGTAGTCCTATCTCGCCTTCATTCTTACACTTGGTTCGGCTCCGACTTGGCAGTTCTCTAGTTCAAAGTCTTCTGGTTGGCTTGTGGCAAGGAAGTATACCATCATGCACCGCTGACATATCCCAGATCTCGTTTGCTGCTCGTGAAGCTCAGATGTGGTTCTTCTTGGCCATGGCTAAATGAAATATTTTTTCTATTTGTTATTCAATTTATAACTTTAAAAAAAGTTGTTTTCAGCCTACTTAGTGATCGTTTATAATCTAGTGTCTGTTTTAGACCCTGTGTGGCATTGTTTGCTCCGTTTTCTGCTGTTTTTTGATTGGCCGTTGTACTGTAGGCCCGTTGTTGTGTATCCCTGCATCACTGTTAGTTTTCTTGCTTTTGGGGTTTTGCCTAATTGTTGTTTCTTTTCTAAGCTATTTTCACCAAGGGCTAGGGCCGTTTAAGTTAGAGGACCTAGTCCTCTGTCTGACTTTGTTGTTTCCTCAGGGCTAACTGTTTAATTTAGAGGTAGTACCTGTTTTCCCTTTCTGTTTCTGGCATTGGTATTTGTGATTTGGTTTCAGATATGTCTAAAGACACGAAGAACCACAAGCCTTCTGGCTTTAAAAAATGTACCAAGTGCACCCAAAAAATGTCCCTGACAGATGGGCATACTATTTGCGTATATTGCTTAGGTGCTATTCACCTTCAAGAATCTTGCTCCTTTTGCCATGCTTTTAGTCCTCGAGTCCTTCAAGAGAGAAAGAACAAACTAATTTTGAAAGGCCTCTTAAAGCATTCTTTCGAGGACGAATTAGCTTCTTCTTCCTCCTCCAGTTCTAAGTCACCATCTTCTAAAAAAGACAAAGTTAAAACTTCAAAAAGGCGATCTCCCACTCACTCGGTGTCGTCGGAGCTGCCAGAGAAAATTGCCAAATAGACTTCTTTCTCTTCAGCTCCACTGGTTTCAGTGCCGACAGAGGTTATTGATGTAGAACAATCAGTTTCAGTTCCAAGGGTTACGGAGCCAATAACTGAGTCTGTGTCTTGGAGCCGGTCACCTGAACTTCGTCCTGTATCTCCGACATGCAGATCACCTATTTTTCAGTGGTCTAGGTCCTCCACTTTATCCTCCAGGTCCTCAAGGAGTCTTTCCTGATGAGGATGTTGAGAGAGTGGTGCGCAGACTCCTCAAGACATCGGCGCTGGCAAATTTATTTTCTGCTCCGTCCCAGTCGGTTCCAAAGCCTAATGAGCCCGTACACCCTGTCACTGTTCCTCCTCCGAGCCTCTCCAGCGCATCAGAACCAGAGATGTTGGTGCCACTTGCTCTGGAAAGGTCAGTTCCAGCTACCTTGGTTGGTCTCTCGGTTCCGATATCCGCTCCGACCCCTTCGGTGCCATCCGTGGGGTCTAGGGTCCTAAGCTCTCCAGTCGGGTCCAAAGGGGACGCTTGGACCCGAACTTCTTCAGTTCTGAGCTTACCTCTCGGTGCTTCGGCTCGGGTAAGTTCAGACCCCACGTCTGCCTCGAAGCCTATCTCCTCGGCACCGAGGACTGCCTCTGCACCTTTGGAGCGGGGGTCGGCCTTCAAGGTGATGAGGAGTGTTCTGTCCAAGTCTTCAGCTCCAACTAGGGGCACCAACACTCTTCTCCCTAAAGTGCCTACCTCAGACTTGGCACCTTCTCTTATCCAGCAGAGCAGAGACTCGCAGCCTCAGGAACCCTCCATGACTGGTCCCCAGTCTTCCGAGATCTCCCCAGAATATCCTTCTGAGGAGCCCCCTTGGAAGAAAACTTGTAAGAGGAAGCATGTTGACTCCCCTGATGAGTATTGATGAGTATGATGTATTTATACAAGTATTTGTATGTATGGTTGGGTTTTAAATATTTTAATATATAAGGTGGTTATGATATATTTAATTGTATCATACTTTAGGTAGGTAGGAGAATCAAACAGCACTTATAATGATTTCTTTATGCAACACTTATAATAATTTCTTTATGCAACATTCAGCGCCCCACCAAAAAATTTTCAAGTTTTGTTATAAATATTTATTAATTCATATGGTCTTTTTAACTTAAAAGCATTAAAAATATACATTAATCCTAATGTTTGTTCTAATTTTTTTAACTAATTAATAGGTTCATGATGATTTGTAGTACACATATATATATATATATATATATATATATATATATATATATATATATATATTACATAAATGTTAATTTTTTGACTGTGCATTGTATTTATGACATAGATTTTATTTATTTTTTGTATGTAATGTTGAAGTCATAAACATATTTTACTTATATAGTATCTGTCACTTTAAATCAGCGATGAAGTATTGTGTTTGGTGCCAAAATGATTTTAAATATCAGGCAGTATTATGCTATTGTGTTCTGATGAAGTCCACTATTTTGTGGATGAAAGCACTCAACGAGGATGTCATTGTATGTTTTTTGATTTATACATTAAAGTTTACAGGTTACTCCAGTCCATGCATTGGCTTTACTATTGGAATTGTTCTTATACGTCATCAGTATTCCAGCAGTCTTCTGGAGTGTTTTTTTCCCCCTGATGAGTCCATTACATCAGACACTGACCTCGAGGAGTCGGAAGGGTCCCCCAAGTCGTCCTCTGATGATATCTCCTTCGCAGACATCCTTGAGATCCTGAAACAGAGAGGCTGCTGGCCCACCACCTCCCCTTCTGATGAGGAGTCAGTGTACCTGAAGGCTTTCAGGTCTCAACCTTCCACCTCTTGGGTGTCTCCACCTTTCAACGAACTCCTGGATCTAGTGAGTCGGAAGGTGTGGGAATCTCCTGATACTGTGGAACCAGTTCCTAGAAGACCTAATAAATTCTTGTCAGCACCTCAGGGCAAAGATTTTCTCACCAAAGGCGTGCCAGTAGATGCCATGGTAGTGGCAGCAGCCACCAAAAAGGAACTTGCTGAAACTTCCTCCACTGTCCATCCACCGAACAAGGAGTCTCGAACGATGGATAGGTACGGGAAGAATATCTTTTCTTCAGCGGCTTTTACACTCTGATCACTGAACTACCTGTCTCATTTCACCAGGCTCCAGAGAGATCTCCTGAAAGAGCTGGGAGATACTCTCCATGGTAATAAATCTGAAGCGATATCTGATAAGCTTAACACACAGATGTCTACCTTAAATTCTGTTGTCAACTCATCCATGAGGCTGATATGTTATGCAGCGGATGGAGCGAGTAGGGCAGCGGGTTCAGGCGTTTCTCTTAGAAGACGCTCCTGGATGCACTTGTGTAACTTTGCAGAGGCCTTTAAGTCTACATTTACCAACGCTCCCTTTGATGGATCTTCGTTGTTTGGACCTAAGGTAAAGGACACACTCACCAGGTACGAACAGGAAGGGAAAACCTGTCTGCCATGGGAGTCTGTTTTTCCTTTCCTTCTAGACCCTATCCCAAAGGGCAGAGGGGCGGAAAGATGTGGTTCAAGAAGTTGCAGAGGTTTTTCCAGGACGCACAGGGTGATTCCTTCTCCAGAGGCAGGCGAGGAAGAAATAACGGTAGACATCGCCCTACAGGCAGGGGAGGCCCGCAGAACCAGGGAGACCATGATTCCTTTTGTGGTCGTCCCTACCAGCGCTCCTGAAAGGAGGTCCGACTGTGCGTCTCTGGAGCCAGTCAGGGGACGTATGTCCTTATACCCAGAAGCCTGGCACGATATCACTCAAGACAAGTGGGTACGAAGGATAATTACCAGAGGATACTGTATTCCCTTCTCTTTCCCCCCTTCTCGGATCAGAAGAATCCCAGATGATCCACCCTATTACAGGGGTTCAGCAACTCTAGAAATTCTAAAGTTGCTCGAAAAGTGAGTCATTCAACCCGTCCCTGCAGACCAAGTAGGATTAGGGACTTACTCCAGCTTTTTTTTTGGTGCCAAAATGAACAGGGGACTTGAGACGCATCTTGGATCTCAGCAAGCTGAACCAATCTGTAGAGAAGTCCAAGTTCTGAATGGTCATGTTACAGTTGATACTACCGTTGTTAAGCAAAGACGTTTGGATGTGCTCCATAGAGCTCCAAGATGATTACTACCACATCAAAATGGACGGAGCATCGAGGAGTCACTTACACTTCCGACTTGGGGCCAGTCATTACCAGTTTCACTCCCTGCCCTTTGATCTCACCACAGCCCCCAGGGTGTTCACCAAATGCATGGCAGTGGTAACGGCTCACTTGAGACGCCTTGGATTCCAGGTGTTTCTGTACCTGGATGACTGGCTCCTGACTGCCACCACCAGACATCTACTATTACTGGCTAGGGTTGCCACCATTATGACTTGCTTGCAGCTAGGAATTACAATAAACTGGCAGAAATCTGCATTGTCGCCCTCTCAGCATGTGAATTTCATTGGGGCAGAAATAAATACCGCCACAATAAGGGCTTACCTCCACATAGAGAGAGTCCAGAATCTCAGGCAACAAATTTGAAGTCTACTTCCATAGCGGAAGGCAAAAGCAAAGATGGTACTCAAACTTTCACCAGGAAATTGAACTTTAGGCTAATGATGGGAGGAGGAGCATATTTAGACTGTAACACCCAGTTTCACATCCCTAGTACATTTAATCCCCCACTTCACCCACTTTTGTCTATGTTTGAATTAATGTGTGAATTGGATATCAGGAACCAAATTAAGGTTAACAAAAACATTATTCCTCGTAACTACTTGGAAGAAATTGAAAGTGTTCAGAATCTCCGTATGAAGAATTTACGCATTTGTAAACCAGACAAAGGTGGGGGGGTAGTCATTTTTGAAAATAATGACTACTTTGACCGTATGACACTGTTACTTGATAGTCCATCTTACGCTTTGAGTTCTAAGAATGAGATTAATAAGGCTTACAAAATAATCAAGGACCACATCGAAGAGATGTACATAGATGGTAGGATCAATCAAGACATGTTTAATTACATGACCACCTCTTATCCTAGGATTCCATATTTCTTTGGGATACCTAAAATACATAAAAAGGTCAACAATCCACCTATGCGTCCATTGATTGACAGTCGTGGATCACCTACTTATGCTTGTGCAAAAGTAGTAGATGGCATTTTGCAGAAATACATTCCACTAGAGACTCAGATCTGCAAAGATTCGTGGACTTTCCTCTCTAAGATTAGCGAGCTTAGGTATGAAGAACATCATAATTTCCTTACAATTGATGTTAAGGATTTATATACTTGCATACCTCAAGAAACAGCAATTGAGTGGGTTGGAGAAAGGCTAAAATCAAGAGGAGCGAATAGTCGCGACATCTCATTAGTTGTTGAACTACTCGACTTAACTTTATCTAAAAACTTCTTCATGTTTGGTGAAAATTACTACTTGCAAACAGTCGGAGTTGGGATGGGCTCACCATATGGTGCAAGTGTGGCTAATTTTGTCATGGCCCATTGGGAACAACAATTCATTTTTAAAGATTCTGCGTTCTCTGGCCACCTTGTGTACTACACGCGTTACCTTGACGACATTTTCATTCTATTTAATGGAAATGAAGAAGAGGCAGCCTCCTTTATTGATTTTCTGAACAGCACTACTGACTTTTTGAGGTTTACTTCCACCTTTAGTAGTAAACAGATAGCTTACCTTGACATCTTGCTATCTAAGAATGTGAACGCTTCCTGTTTTTCATCTAGAATATACAGGAAACCGACACATTCCAACACATTTCTTCATTTCACCAGTTGTCACCCTTTCACTCAGAAACAGGCCGTGGTGAAAGGTCAGCTAGTTAGAGCGGCAAGGATTATCAGTAAGGACGAAGATTTTCATGAGGAATGTGGTACACTAAAAAAGATGTTTCTTAGTAGAGGTTATCCCACCCAGCTTGTTGAAGAACTTATAAGTGAAATTGTAACGAAAAGGAACCTTAACACATATGTACCATTACTACAGTTGAAGGAGAGAGGTAAAGCAACACCACCTACCATCCTTCTTGACAGTCAGAATGGTGATGTAAATTGTGTAGTAGTGGAAAACCTTCCTAGGTTTATTACAACGTTTGCAGTGGACAGTTCTATTGTGTGGTCTATTGTCAAGAAAAATTGGCATCTTTTTAAAACTGATTCACTAGTATCATCGAAATTGGGAGCTTTCCCTTCGGTAGTATACAAAAATGGTAGGAATCTTAAATCATGGTTTGAGATGAAACCATTACAAACTAGGAGTCCAGGGATGTTTAAATGCCACAACTGTAACTACTGTAAATTCATCACAGAATCCAATAGATTTTTGGTTAGCAATGAAGTATTTAAACTTAAGCACAGATTCACTTGTAATTCAAAGATGGTGGTGTATTTAGCGCAGTGTCAGTCTTGTCAGGCCCACTACGTGGGGAAAACTGAACGAAAGTTTAGAGAACGTATTTACGAACATCAATACGCTATCAGGAAAGCAAAAACTACTAATGCACTGGCTAAACACATTTTGGATCATCCCACGCATCATTTCAAATTTATAGCGATTGACCAAGTACACAATGACATTAGAGGTGGTCCGACTGTGTTAAAACTGCTAACTTTAGAACTTCAGTGGCAAATCAGGCTAGAATCCTATCATTCTCCTGGTCTAAATGAGGCATGTTCCATTGCCTGCCTTTTAAGTATTCTTAGTCTCAGAAGATAGTAAACAGTACTAAGTATATTAGCTGTTAACAAGTTTTTATGTACATTGAATATGTGTGTTTTTAATGTTTTTAGGTATATTTTATTATACATACTTTTTCGTTTCATTAGTGAATTACAGTATGATTTAATTAATAATAATACATTCAAACATATAGATATACACATTTTAAAATATTTTAAAATATTTTTGTTAAGTTTTTTCTTAAGATTTTTCTTGTGGTTTATCTGAATGTATATACATCTTTTCAGCATTTAATAGTAGTCATTTTTTAGGTTTTGTACCCTTAACAGTCAAGTGACTATTGGAAGTTAATTATCTTGAATTGAACAATTAAGTTGATTGTATAAAACCTGTACTTTTGCCACTATACATTCATTCTGACGAAGTTTGCATATTGTTGCAAACGAAAAGCGCTTCAATTAAACGTATTTTGGATATTCCGTGGTTGACTGTTTTGCTGCTGCTGGTTTCTTACTTGAACACTCTTGTGTTTGGACAGCACGTTGGTTATTCAATAGTTCGGCTCTCCTTCTGTATTTCTTAGTGGTTTTTGTTTTATTTCCCTGGTATGGTACTCAAATTGTTAGGGACGATGGCCTGTATGATGATATTAGTCCCATTAGCCAGACTGCACTAGGGTTCTGCAGTGGTTACTTTTTGCCCAATGGTTACTGCAGCAACTACCTCTTTCATAGATTAGTACTAAGCTAACTGCCCTTGTGAGTCATTTTAAGCCTAGCCAATTATCCCTTGTGAGATTCAAACCCTGCATCTTGTGTTTGTAAGGCAAACACCTTAACCATTAGGCCACCCATCACCCCATCCTGATAACAGAATTGTGCAAACAGGATCTTTGCTGGTGGACCCAGTCCAGCCATCTGACCACAGGCAGACCATTTGTTCCATCTCCCTCTGCAGCCACCATGACCACGGATGCCTCCCAGATAGGGTGGGGAGGATTATCTAGGGAGAACAGTCCAAGGCACGTGGAATGAACACGAGGCTCATTTGCATATTAACGTCTTGGAGATGAGAGCAGTGCTTCTGGCATTGTAAGCACTTCACAGCTTTCTCTCTCTAGGGTGATTGCAATCTGCTGGGACAATATGTCGGTGGTATGGTACATAAACAAACAAGGAGGGACCAAATCTTATCCCCATTGCAGAGAGGCCCTTTGAGTGTGGGAGTGGGCAGCGTCTTCCCAACATTTTCTGGTCGCAATGCACATTCCGGGGAAAACCAACGTGATAGCCAACAGGCTCAGCAGGGCAATTCTGATGCCTCACGAGTGGTCTCTGAATCCACATATTGCGGAACAGATTTTTTGCAGATGGAGATCAGCCTTGCTGCGATCTCTTCGCCACCCGTCTGAATGCCAAATGCAGCAACTACTTCACCCTGATCCCCCTGAAGGGGGAGACACCCAGAGACACACTCTTTCACGATTGGCCCTCGGGACTTCTCTATGCCTTCCCATCTTTTCCTCTGGTATCAAAGGTAATTCAGAAAGCAAAATCGTTGGGAAGTAAGATGATCCTCATTGCTCCTTACTGGCCTCATCAGATTTGGTTCCTCTTCCTCAGGCCTCACCTAATGGACGAACCTTGGACCCTGGACCCAATTCCAGATTTACTGACACACATGTCAGGGGTGTTCCATCCCTCTCTCCAGACCCTCAATTTGACAGCGTAGCTGCTCTGATTCCATCCCAAGTCAGACTTCATGACTTTTCTCCTGATGTACATATTCTGACATCTTCTCACAAACCTTCAACTAGGAAGATCTACGCCAGTAAGTGGAAAAGGTTTGCCTTCTGGGCTCGTGACAGAAACCTCGATCCTTATACAGCCCCCATTTCTGCGATTTTGGAGTTTCTTACACAACTGTTCCATCAAGGTACAGCCTCTGCCACTGTTAAAGTTCAGCTGGCAGCTATTTCTACCTTTCATTTGGTTAATGATCTTAATGTTATGGTGCATAGATTGTGTAGAGCTTTCCTTAAAGGGGCCACGTTATTATGACCCCCCCGTTATGGACCCTGTGGCACCCTGGGATTTGAAGTTTGTACATCAAAAACTTACTTTGCATCCCTTTGAACCTTCAGCAACTTGTGACCTCAAATTCCTTTCATGGAAAACCATATTTTTAGTGGCCATTACATCTGCAAGCAGGGTCTCGGAACTGCAAGCCCTCTCTATTAAGCCTCCTTATTTGGTATTTCACAGAGACAGGGTTTCTTTATGGACCAACCCTTTATTTGTTCCTAAGGTCTCTTCTCGGGTCAATATTAATTAGTCCATTGAACTACTTGTCTTTTTCCCTAATTTTTTTGACAAGGCAGTGTACAAATTTCACCAGCTTGATGTTCATAGACAACTGCGATTCTGTCTCCATAGAACCAAGAGTTTCAGAAGGTCAGACCAATTGTTTATTGCCTTTTCAGATGCAAGAAAGGGTTTACCAGTTTCAAAACCCACTTTATCACACTGGATTTCAAGCTGCATTTCATTCATTTATACGTCCAGTGGCAAAGATCTCCCCTTTAAGGTGAAAGCCCACTCTACAAGATCTGTTTCTATCTTAGTAGCTTTTCAAGCAAAGATTCCCATGGATAACATTTGTGCAGCAGCAACATGCACTGCACCTCATACATTCGTAACTCACTACAAGTTGGACGTGGCTTCCAGGAACAGATCTTCCTTTGGTTCCACAGTACTCTGGAGCATTTTCCTGTGAGCCACCCAAGATAAAGGTGCTAGGGACGCTGTCCCAAGTGTAAGAATGAAGGCGAGATAGGACTACAGAACATAAAGAAGTTATGTACTCACCATAACGTTCCATGTTTGCAGTTCATCTCTCTCTTCATTCTTACTATCCCACCCTCCTGCCCCCTCCTTGAGGACCTGGGGGAATTGTGACTGTTGCTTTATCCCTATGTTGAGACCTTTCTCCATGGTTTGTTCTTTGTCTCTATATATTTTACTACTTGCAGCAAACAAAATCTGGGATATGTCAGCAGTGCATGATGGGATACCTCCTTGTCACGAGCCAACCAGAAGACTTTGAGCTAGAAAATTGCCGAGTCGGAGCCGAACCCAAGTGTAAGAATGAAGGGCGAGATGGACTACAAACATGGAACGTTATGGTGAGTACATAACTTCTTTTTTCATTTCAGCACCAGCATTCAGAAACTGCTGCACTACTGACTGATTGGCGTCTCCTGTTCTAACCCCTTTAACACCTTGTGTCTTGGCATGCTGCCCTGTTCACCCTACCCTAGCTATGCTTCTGGTTCTGTGAGTTAGTTCTTAGTAGGTACTTAATACCTTGTCACCTTCCCCCATTTCTATACTGCTGAGTCGCTCAGTGCTTGATGTTGTAGTTCCAAGTCAGGCAAGTTTATATTTTGTATGTTTGTACTTTGTGTTACTTCCTGTACTATATGTTCCTTTGTTATATGTTATGCTTGCCCAGTGAATGCAAACTTGAGGACTGGGTGTGCTGTTCCACTTTAGCAGATGACATCATGGCATGTGCTGGCAGGGCTTGCTCATTGTTCTGAATGTTGGACCTAAAGAGAAATAAAAAGAAGTCTCAACAGTCTACTGTCATTGAGGAGGATTTCATCATAGGTCAATTTTTATGGTGGGTACATGTGTGTGTTAGTTCTTGTGTAACTGTTTTACCTTCAAAATGCAAAAACTTTATTTGTTAACCATTTGCACCAGGTAAAAGCAGTTTGGTAAAAGTACTTGAAAATAATAGTTTTAAAAAATGATAGTCATTATTAAGAAACATAAAGGTGAGGTTTTACTGTTCTGCTCCATTTAGAAGACAGAATTGTCAGCAAATGACAGTAAGGAGAAGCTTGTCAGTGAAGTTAAACAACCATTAACAGAGTCTTTTCAAGAAAGGAAAGGCATAAAGGTATGTTTTTTATTATTATCATTTCTTTTCAGCTGTTTACTTTATAGTTGGGGAAATGGTGGCATCATCATTTTTAATACACACAATTTTACACATTTTTGTAGAACCATTCATAGATCTGTTTTTATGTTCAGTGTGGATTACTTTCAAATTAATCATTTATAGTTTAGGCTGTGTCCTATTTTGTTAAAACATTTATAGATTTCAGGGGGTTCATTGTGCTTTATTTTTAAATGTTTTTCTTCAGTCTGCAAGTGTTAATAATCCTTTAATTTAGTTACTAGTCTAATGTACAGAAAAGGTCTGCAAACCTACTTACTGAAATAAAAAAAGGTCAATGCATAAGCGAGAAAACAGAGAGGCCAGGAACCTTGAGTTGAAAATAAACCTACTCTGCAAGTAAAAGAGAAGCTTAAGGACAACAAAGAAATCCTTAGGATTTCTGTTTTATGGTCTTCATGCTATGGATATACCATTACACATTCACTACCTTCCTCTATGAGACACAGCAAGTAGTCTGATTACTTGATCTTTCTTATTTCTATATTTTTTAAATTTATTTTTAATATTTCAACTGATTAGGTGGGCTGGTCCAAAGACCCTTTTCAGGCACAGTCTGGGTCAGATAAGCAAGTTCAAGTATATAAACAATAACACGTGAAAAACATTCGTACAGTAATCATAAAAATAACCTGTGTAGTAGACTTAACGATATTAAGTACAGTAACATCATTTTGTACAAAAACTATTCAGACTGACTTCCATCATTAAAGGCTTCACCATCTTTTTCTGTGACTAGTCAGCAAACTCTCATCTTACAATTGCTGAACAGACAGGAAACTTCACAGTAGTCTTTGCTGCCCACCATGGGTTCTTTTTTTTTTCCTTCCATGAAGCAGTAATTCTTGTCCATACCATACTTAACTTGTTCAGAGACCTTCAGAGGATGATGTGTAGTTAGGACCTGCTGTAGCACTACAATCAGCCCCATTTTGTATGTTATTCAGTGGTTGGTGACCTCCCTTGCAGCAGCATCAGTAATTTCAGCCACTTACAAAGGATTCGTTTAGATACTATACAAGGCTGTCAGCCTGTCTGAAGTTACCTATGTTCAGAGGTCAGAATCTGCTCCTTCAGTCCATTAAATGTTACATGTTTCAAGGAAATCTCTTCAGAAGTCAAACCATTCTGTTACCAATCTCCTTTTAAAATTTTTGTACTGCTGAATAGACTTCCCTTATGAGTATGATGCAGTATATGATATTGTCTGTTGCCACTCCTGTAGAAAACCTGAGCTTTAGACAGATTCTCATGAGAGTCTTCTTTGTGTAGTAGTTAGTACAACACTCTTGATGAATGATGAAGTACTTTTAAGTTATTTTCCACTGAAATATTTTCCTTAGGCTGCTTTACTCTTTCCAGAAAATGACTGCTACCCTGTGCAGAAATTCAGGTAGCCAGTCAATTGTTCCATTGCAGGTGGATCATGTTTTTAGAGTACCCCAGGTCTCATTAGATTTTCCTCACACCCTATTAGCTGATCTAGCTCTCACTTAACATTCAGGCACTTTAACATAGAAGGCTTTCCTTCTTTACCAGCTGTCTTTCTCATTAAGAAGTTTTAGTTGTTGGGTCAGCTTGAGAAGTAGATATATGTTTCCTCTTTGTTTGCAGTTGGGGTTATAAATTACTTAACTCATTTTGCTTATTGCAGACAGGTTCAACTCCCAGATGTGCAGATATGCCTGTAATGATTTTGATATTGTTATTTGATGGTTTACAGTAGCAGTAACAGTGTAAATTAAGAATCTTTGTCAGTTTATCGAAAAGTCACATTATCAAAACCCATATGGTCAACAATGCAGTTAATTGAAAAACTAACATAAAGCCACAAAACACCCGCCAACAACACAAACAATGTTTTTGCAGGGGGGAAGCCTCCTTGCACCCCGCTCACCATCTGCTAATTATTTATACCAACTTCAAGATCACACTACAGTGAAGAAAAGAGAAAATGTCCAGATCCCTACTGTAACATGACCTCAGAATGGTTCTATGAACTAAATTGTCCATCCGTATGGTCCCCACCATATGGGTTTCTACAATTTGGCCCTTCGACAAATTAAACTACACCCTAATTTAATGTCTACATTTGCTTTTAGCTGTATACAGAACAGTGCATTTCTGTTTGGAAATTGATTTTCTGATAGTTAGTTTAGTGACAGCCATGGAATCAAGAAATGCTGTTTATAATATGAGAGAGAGTGTTTTGCTGACCAGAGCTGCCATAGTCAGGACTGTCACTTTTTTGTACATAGTGCAGTATTAGAATTAGAGTAAAAAGGTTTGAGGGTGCTGAGAGTAGAACTGCCTTCATTGAGGGCATAGGGGCTTACATGTTCTTTTTCATTTGGCTCTTCATTTTTGATGCTGCAGGTGTTAGTAAATCGTATCTTGGTAAACAGTTTGTTGAGCAATAGCCATATCTCATAGGAGATTACTAGGCTATCGACCTGGAGGTCATTTTAAGCCTAGCCATTTCAACTCAGTGTAATACCGTAGAAGTCTTAGTCATTACCCAAGATTGCATTTAGTGATGACTGCCCATGTCCAGGAGGGTTGTCGGCACTATCTGTAGTAAGAATTTACGGTGCCCCATCCACTCGTCCAAGTTTCTTTTGGACAGTGTTATAGAGGTGCTCTGTTTCACATGAATTAGTAGCCTGCTCCAAAGACGTAGCAGTTGTTGGGAAATAGATCTGTCCCTCCAGCATGTCCTATTTAAGTCGCAGGCCATGTTAAGTCCATGGGATGGGTAGTCCTAGACCCATTTTATGTACGGACCAGCAGTAAATTCATTAGGTTTGGGTCTTGGGTTGCTCTGTAGGCCAGGCAAAAGAAGTCTATATGATACAGAGTATAGTGACAGGGACTTTAGTCAGTCCTTAAGGCACATGCTGGAGGCCCTTGATCTTCTTTGTTAGAAACCTCTGAGGTCTCTCTAATTGCTGCAGGTGCTTAGCACGGTACATATCGAATGGGGTATTATACTCAATTATGGGCCGGATAAGTGCCGAGTATGGGGGGGGGTTATAATGTCTTTTGCTCTCGAGGTAATGCCTTTACTAATCAAGTGAGCTACGTGGAAAGCTTTCCTTACAGTGGTAGACACGTGGTCGAAGTTAAGGTTGCAGTCAACCTGTGGTCCCAGGTTCCTTACCACTTTATGGGTACTTAGGGTATTATTGATTTGATAGTGAGAAGGGACATTGTGCTGAAGGGAATGATGATGCATTTCTTTGCATTCAGTTTGAGACCGTGGCTAGTACACCAGTTGTTAAAATGTGTGAGACCCTACTGGAATATACTGGCATCATTTGGGGATTCAATGATTGCGCTTAGTTTGCAGTCATCTGCAAACTTGGTTAGCCACAACCCTATAATTTTGACTTGAACTTCTGAGAAATATATACCAAACAGTAGGGGGCCTGGCACTGACCCCCATGGTACCCCACTGGTAACAGGTCTGCTGGTTGATGTGGAGTCACCCACTTTGATAGTGTGTGTCCAGTTTGTGAGCCAGTTGGCAATCTATCTTACAATGAAGGAGTTTACATTCAGTTTGCTAAGTTTATTGGTAATGCCTGAATGCGGGATTGTATCAAAAGTCTTTACCAAGTTGGTGTGCTGTATGCACATATTTGCCCTCATCTATGGCCCTAGACACACTTTCAGAGAAATCCACTAGATTTAACAGGCAGGATCTGCCCTTCACAAAGCTGAATTGGGTAGGATCCAGGGTTTGGAGGTCACCTATGTCTTTCAGAGAAATCCAGTAGATTTAACAGGCAGGATCTGCCCTTCACAAAGCTGAATTGGGTAGGATCCAGGGTTTGGAGGTCACCTATGTCTGTATTTATGAAGTGCGTAATAATACGTTCCATGGCCTTACAGATGAGGCTGGTCAGGCTTATGGGTCTGTAATTCCCGGGGCTGTTGCTGGGCCATCTTTGTGGAGGGGAATAACTGTAGCTGTTATCCATTCTGCATGAACAAAGCCTGTGGTTAGGCTGTGGTTGAAAAGGGTACTTAGTGGTGATGCTAGTCCATGTTTTAGCCTGTTTAGCAGACAGCCTGGGATGTCATCTGGTCCTATAGAGGCCATGTTCTTTGCCTTGGACAGGGTTTGAGAACCTGTTCTTCAGATATGTAACGTGGGGGGGGGGGGGTGGGGGGAGGGTTTGTTGTAAGTTAGGAGGGGATAAAGCAGTGACATTTTTACCAAATGAATCCACTAGCAGGTTCATTAACTCTGCGAAGTCAGTGTGTGGGATACCACTGACTACCAGTTCTGCACATGCCTTGGTCCTACCCTTTATGCTACATATGTAGCTGTAAAAGGCCTTATGGTTATCCTTGGCAGTACTGCTTGCTAGATTTCTCTCAAAGGAGCTCTTGGACGATTTGACAAGTTGTCTTATTTGCTTGTTAAGACTGAGGAGGGTGCTTTTCCGTTGTTGGGTCCTTGTCTTTGTTTTGTTGGACAGCAGCTTTTTGCGTTTATGGTAGAGTTTGTTAATGCTGGAAGTCCACCATGGTAGCTTTATTTTACTTGGGGCTCTGGTTTTGATTCTATCTTGTACTGCCGAGTTTATACACTTATTCGAGTGACTGTACAGGACAGTGTAATCTGTGGCGTAGTTACCACTTTCAGCTTGGGGTGGGGCTTGGAATGCATTTATACCTTCACATAGGAGGGTATAGTTTGCCTTGATGAAATTTTTTAGTCTGATTTCACCTATTGTGAGTTCTGGTGTTAGTGTCAGTTAGAAGGCGACTGATATGTGGTCACTTTTAACTAATGAGGGTCCAACAGTTGCAGCAGTGCACTTGTTTGACATGTTGGTGAAGACCAGATCTAGAATGTTTAATCTTCTTGTCGAGGTATGGACAGTTTGCTACAGGGCATTTGAATTCACAAAGTCAAGGAACTTTTGTGCTAGCGAGTTTGGGTTAGAGTAGGTTTCCCAGTTTGTGATGGGATAATTGAAATCCCCCATAACCAGTGTGTTCAGTAAACTTAGGATTGTCTTCAGTTTGGTTAATTAGGCTTTATGGGTGTCTTGACCCATGGAAGGGAATCTGTAACTGGAGAGGACTTGAATGGGGGGGGTCTTACCCAATGTAACCTGGACCTGGAGTAACTTCATGGAGTTGTCCAGTCTAACTAGACAGGAGGTGAATTTGTCTATAATTTAGATTGAAACACTACCTCCTTTGGTTTTCACACGCTCATTTTTCAGTTTAAAGGTGTGGAAGGCATTGTAACCTTGCAGGGCCGGGGTACTCTCTGAGGCCTTAAACCAGGTTTCTGTGACTGCACAGACATCTACATCTTCTGGTGATAGAAGTGCTTCCAGGGAGTGCAATTTTTGGTTTAAACTCCTAGTATTTAGCAGCATGATGCTTATTTTGTTTTAATTGGTTAATTTCACATTGGTAAGGTTTTTGAGACCTTACCTAAAAAAAGAAAGGCACAGTGGAGGAGGCAAGGGCCTTTGCTAGCAGCCAAAAGCCTAGGGGTGCCATGTGCAAACCATCTCTGGCAAAGCAGCGAGGATGGCGACCATGGTTTCCCAGGCAGACGGGAACTAGTTCCCCTTGGAATAACACCAAAAACTTAGCCAATTATTGAAGTCAGTCATTTTTTTGTTTGTACTGTGGCATCATTCTATGTGAGTGTAGTATGCTGCTTAAGGCTAGGGACTTAACTGCCTGGGACACATACTTAGAGAGCTCGACTGTGTCTCTCTTCATATAGTCCAGCGAAGTACGTCTCAGGTCATTCACACCAACATGAACTCTGACAGAGTTATAACGGATGTTTTTCGTGTTTCACTGTTGCAGTCATCACATTTGGGTTATCTGCCTGCAGGTAGCCCTTAGCCGACCTGAATACCAGAGTCTTTGGATTTCTGCGTCGGATGCTGTCGCTTCCGTCAGGTCGTCATGGGTATAAAACATGCAGCTGACGTCATTACATCAGTCTTTCTTGCCGTGCGGTGCCCAAAGCAGAAGCAGTTCACAAGTGCTGGTCAGCCGTCTCCTGAAATTTTTGTTTTCGAGTTTCAGACCCGAAGTCTTCAAAAAAGATAAGTACCCCATTGGGATCCTTTTTCTTGCTCTAACTGATGTCAGTAAAAGTTAACAATCGTCTTGCCTGTGGAAAGCAAATACCTCACAGAGATTTTCATTCTTACTGCATCCCCTTGTTTAGGCCCAGACCACAACGTCCCTCACTGTCGGTTTTGTGCTTTGTTCAACGCCCAAACTATTCGTCGTCGGGCTATTTTTGCAGCCAATTACTTTCATACTCAATCTCAGTACTCTGAAATGGCTTTGTTAAGCCATCCGACTACCAATCTTCCAAAAAAAGTAAAGATAAAGACAGAGACAGACCACATAGGTCCAAAACTGCCGACAACGCTTCCGTTAAGCTAGTCGCCAGTCCGCCGGTACTCAGTGAGGTGCTTTTGCAGCCCCTGATACCTGCTACTTCAGATTCGCAGGCCTCTACTGAGACCCATTCGGAGTCCTGTATGCCACGAGATGCTTCTTCGACTGTGGAACCTGCGGATGTCTCTACCTTGAATGGGTCTAGAATCGCTGTGCAGGCACTGGCTTCTGAGGGTGTATTCAGGCCTACAGACATTCATATTAAACCCACGCCATAGCTTCCATCCAGAAGTTCCAAATTCCTCAGGCCAAAAACTTTCATTACGTGTAGAAAACCGACGGCCAAACCACAGACTCATGCCCATATGCCTAAAAAACAAATGCTTAGAATGGCTGAAGGCCTTATTAGGGGAAGCCAGCCTTCCCCCTCTAAGAGACCTAGAACGGATTTTCTTTCTGATTCTTCTGATCAGAAATCTGATATCTCTGCTCAGTCTGATTACCAGGATTTGCTCTTATCTACTTATGAGGATTCTGATGCAGATGATTCCATTCCCTCTGCTTCCCCTCCAGAAGATTTTTCTTTCGGTGAAACCTTGCATACTCTTAGGGAGCATTTCCGCTGGGAAAGCCAGGGTTATTCTGAGTCCAAAAAGAGACGTAGGGAATTCTTACTCCTGCCTCAACACAGGCCTTTGGCTATCCCTCCTGTTCTGGACATTGTAGATGATGCTTTCTTGGAATCTAGCCTTACCCCAGACACTTTACCTCCAGCTCTCAGAAAACCTGACAGGTACTACAGAGTACCTGACTCTCACAGGTTCCTCTTCAAGAATCCTTCTGTGGATCCAGAGACCATTTCCCAAGGACCAAAAGGCATTAAGGCTACTGCTGCCAAAAATCCTACCCCTTCTGATAGAGATTCTAGAGCCTTAGACAGATGGGGTAAGAAGGTATACACTTCTGCTACTTTGGCCATTAGGGCTTTAAATTGCCAGTTTCATATGTTAAAGCATATTATGGGACTACTTAAACAGAAAATGATGTTGATTCCTGACTGTGCTGAACCCAAAGACTTGCAAGATTTAATGCATTCTGCAGAACAAGTTGGTAAACATGCTTTGCAATGTGGTTTTGATGCTTTAGAAGCATCTTGCAGGGCTGCTGTCACTGGGTCTTTACTTAGAAGGCATGCTTGGCTTAAGGAACAAAACTTGCCAGATCATGTTAAAGCTAAATTACTGGATGCTCCCTTAAACCAAGACCACCTTTTTGGCAACAAACCAGAAGAAGTCCTCAAAAGGATGGAGGAAAAAGCTAAATCTATGCAAACTGTTAAAGATTTCCTACAAGTACAGCATCCCAGATTTAGTAGGCATTGGCCTTCAAGGAACTGGTCCTTTCCAGTCCCTTCCAGGCCTTCTCAGTCCAAACCCAGGAACAGCAGACCACCAAGGCTACAGTCTCAGGCTACACACAGATCTAAGCAGTGGGGGGGGGTCCACTTCCAAAGCAGAGAGTAGTAAGCCACCCCCCTTATGGAAAAATGGCACAATGACTTCACCTTAACCCTTCCAAGCCCTGCTTAACTACCTGCACCCTTAGGAGGAAAGCTTGACCTGCATGCAAAAAACTGGGAACTCGTTACCCAGGACAAATGGGTTTTGAACATAGTTTCCCAAGGATACAGATTCCAATTCCACACACTACCAACCCCAAATGGTTGGCCAGACCTACCCCCAAATCAGTAGGCGGAGGCCCAACAGTAGGTTCTCTCTCTTCTCAGTATCAGGGCTATTCAACCTGTCCCAGCAGAACAAACGGGACAAGGTTTTTATTCGAGACTTTTTCTGGTACCCAGAAAAGACCACTCCTGGCGTCCTGTCCTGGACCTCTCTATTCTCAACACCTTTCTGGTGGTTCCAAAATTCAAAATGCTAACTCTAACAGCTTCTTCCTATGCTAGCCAAGGATGCCTGGCTGGCAACCCTAGACTTAAAGGAAGCTTACCTGCACATCCCAATAAGAGGATCCTTCAGACAATACCTGCGTTTCAGGGTGGGCTCCATGCACTTTCAGTTCTCTGCACTTCCCTTTGCCTTATCTACTGCGCCCAGGGTGTTCACAGTGTCTAGCTCCAGCCATTGTATTTTGCAGGCAGAGAAATATTCACATGTACTCATACTTGGAGGATTGTCTGATTTAGGCAGAAAGCCAGGACTTGCTGTTACAACACCTGCCATTCGTAAAGAAACTTCTAACGTCACTGGGTTACACCATCAACGAAAAGAAATCTCACCTAGTACCCTGCCAACAGATTGTATTCCTGGGAGCAAGCTTGAACACAACTTCCCAGATGGCATTCCTCACTCCAGAGAAACAAATTTATTTGACAACCTACTTCAAACTTTTGGCCTCAAACCCCAGCTATGTGCAAGGAAAATACTGCAAGCTCTGGGGTTCATGGCCTCTTGCATTCTACTAGTTCCATATGCAAGACTGCATATGAGGAAACTCCAATGGTATCTAAAAAGCTTATGGTGTCAGCATTCTCAGGACCTGGAAACAATGATCCCTATCATTCCTTGTATAAGGACAGTTCCTTTGGTGGGCAGAGGCCTGCTACCACAACAAGGGACTCCCTTTCACTCTACCCCCTGCCGCCCAAACCCTAACAACAGATGCATCAGACTATGCATGGGGGCTCACATGGCAAGGCAGTGCATTCAGGGCAAATGGAACCCGAGACAGATGTACCTGCATATCAATCAAAAAGAAATGTTAGCTGTACAGAATGCTCTGACAGCCTTCAAAGACCGTACTCTTCCAGGACAACTATTGGTAAAGACAGGCAACACCACAGTTATGTGGTACATAAACAAGCAGGGGGGAACCCACTGGTACCCTCTCTATAGACTAGTCTTGGCTCTGTGGAACACAGCCTTGAGCTACCAAGTGCACCTACAAGCACAACTCCTGCCAGGCAAACTAAATTTCACTGTCAGATGACTTAAGCAGAAGTTTCATGGACCCACATGAATGGAAACTAGAACCCAAAATGTTCAATCTCCTGGGGAACAAATGGGGGACTCCAGAGGTAGACCTGTTTACTACCAATTGAATACATTCTGCACAAGAACTCTCCACAGTCAAGCATGGAAAGTGGATGCCCTGTCCTTTACCTGGGAAAGCCTCTCGGTTTATGCCTTTCCCCCTCTGCCTCTCCTCTCAAAGGTTCTACTAAAGATCAAACAGGACAAGCCAAGGACAATACTGATTGCACCAGACTGGCCACGCCAGTGCTGGTACCCCCTCTTGTGCAGTATGACACTGCTACAACCATGGCACCTGCCTCAGACCCCTTCCCTGCTGTCCCAGCAGGCGGGCCAGATTCTGCACCCTCATCTTCAAACCTTGAACCTTGCAGCCTGGCTAATTCCTTGAGCTCTCCTCCAGCATCCCTCAGTAAGCAGGTGCTGGATATCATTCTGGAGGCAAGGAAGCCTAGTACTAGAAAATGTTATGCTGAAAAGTGAAAAAGATACTGTTCCTGGAGCCAGGGGATGGGCGCCTAGCTTACTTCATATTCTGCAGTACTTAACAGAAATGCTCCACAAGGGCCTATCCTTCTTGTCAATTAAAATTCATGCCTCTGCCATTTCAGCACAGTATATTACTGAGCCACCCCTCTTCTCTCACCCCTGGCTAAAACAATTCCTTAGCGGGGCCAAAAATTTAAGACCCCCCCCCAGGAGAGCTCCCACCCCAGCCTGGGACCTTAACTTTGTATTTGAAAATCTCACTCCCCCCCCCCCCTCCTTTGAGCCAGCTGCTACAGCAGAGTTGAAATTCCTTTCTTGGAAAACAGCCTTCCTTCTAGCCATCACTTCAGCAAGAAGAGTGTCTGAATTACAGGCCCTCATGGCATTGGAACCCTTCATTATCTTCCATGTGGACAGGGTTTCCCTCAGGACTAATCCTTCCTTTATGCTCAAGGTGGTGTCTAGTGTGGCCCTAAATCAGTCCATTCATTTGCCTACTTTTTTCCCTAATCCACAAAACAAAGGGGAACGAATACTGCACACTCTGGACGTGCACAGACAACTTAGATTCTATTTGGACAGGACTAAGCCTCTCAGAAAATCTGAACAACTGCTAGTTGACTTTGCTGCAGGGGCAGAGAGGAAGGCCATTTCAAAGCAAACCATTTCCAAATGGATAGTCCATTGCATTCATTTCTGCTACAAGCACCATGGAAAACCTACCCCACAGGGGATAAGATCACATTCCACCAGGGCTGCATCTACCTCTGCGGCATTTCTCAGAGGAATCCCTACTAAGGACATCCTAAAAGCTGCTACCTGGAGCTCTGTACATACCTTCAACAAGCATTACCACATGCCTATCTTTTCTAAATCCAGAGCCAGATTTGCCACTGCAGTCTTGCAGGGCTTAATAGCTGGCCCTAATGCTCTTTAACTTCCTCCTCCCTTCCTTAGCTTTGAGAATCAACCCAAATGTGATGACTGCAACAGTGAAACATGAAGAACATAGTACAGTTGTGTACACTTACCAAAAATGTAGATGTTTAAGTGTATTCACTGTTGCAGTCCTGGTTGCCCTTCCTCCAGCCCCCTGACGTCTCTTGGCTCTACCTTTCCTTCTTGTTTGGTATATTTATTTTTTTCTTGTGTATTTGCTTTTTGATGGGGGTGTACCATACCATGTAATTGTTTCCTATTGTGGGGGCACCTGACATCTGGGGCAAGAAAAACTGATGTAATGGCGTCGGCTGCATGTTTTATACCCCTGACGACCTGACATCATGGAAGAAGCGACAGCATCCGATGCAGAAATCTGAAGACTCTGGTATTCAGGCTGGCTGAGGGCTACTTGCAGGCAGATAACCCAAATGTGATGACTGCAACAGTGAATACACTCGAACATCTGTATTTATGGTAAGTGTACACAACTGTACTTTCTTCTTACTGAGAGACCTGATGTGTGATTTGGTGAATCCTGGCACCGAACAGGCAGCTGATCATGACTTTCTCCTTGTCCAGCCTTTGTGAGTGGAATATCCGTGTGTCTCACTATTAAGCCTCCATTGATAAGAAACCTTGTTTTTTTAAGTGTTACGTGTTATGGGCTTGGTAGGTGAGACACTGGTGTTGGTATGTGTCATGGGTGCTGTGGAGACCATGTTAGCTGTAGCAGAATTGTGTTTTGGAGGTCTCTGGTGTTTTGGTAAGTTTTTCGAGAGAACTTCAACATATGTGGATTTATGTGTTTGATGTGTACTATGTTTTTGAGTAGTGGTATGTTTATAAATAGTGCTGCTATGTGAATATGTAGTGGTTGGTGAGTTGACAATCTTCTCTTTGTTACTGTTTTGGGTGAGAGAGAGGATGGATTGTAGATTCTTGGTGTAAATACATCTCTTGCATTCTTTACTAGATTGTGTTATTAGTAGAAGGTTGTTTGTGTACATGAGGCAGTTGCTACACTGCGTCAAGAGACCCAAGTCAACAAGGTTGGCAGGAAAAACAAGGGTAGTCCAACTGTCCATAATGCTAGGTTGAAGACTGTTGTCACTAGGGGTGGCTTTTTCAGAAATTATTACAAAGGAGCTAGGCAAATGGATATTTCTGCCTGAGTTTTAAAGGAAATTTTCTTTAATTAAACTGTTCGGCTTTGGCGCACAATTGCACAGCAGTGCTAGGTAGTGTGTGATGTGCAAACAAGCAGAAACCTGCTGAAATGCAGGGCTTAATACTAGAAGGTAAAACTTGAAAATACACTAACAAAATTCAAAAGGACCGATGAGGATGCTTATTTCAAACCCTAGACCGGGCTCCCTTTATTAGTCAGGTCCCAATCAACACAGTTCTCTCACACAAGTGCAGATGGGCTCCTTCCAATCCAAGATGACCTGGAAAACGTACTTAGAAAAAAACAAACCACTACAAACAGTTCCTGAAGCAGCAGGCCTGGATCTGGACTATGCTACAGCTACTAGCTACCCTAATTTCACTGGGAAACATTAGAAAATGTTTAACACAGCAGAAAAATAGCAGTGAGACACTGAAAAAAAAACATTTTAAATAACAGAAGATCAGCCAGGAGGCTCTAATGAATTATTTAAACAGTTAGCAAGTCAGTTAAATAAGTACTGCTTGGTGGGAAAACCAAAGCAAGCAAACAGCTTTAAAACAATGAAAAAATACCAGCAAAAACTTAAACAGTGGATATGACAAAAAAAAAAAAAAAACTTGCTAAACAGTGTATACAATAATAAAATTAAATTTTACAGACACAGTGTAGCAAGTAATCGCAGTGTAACAGTGTAGTTTAGTACACGGTAAATATAATCCAAGAACACTGATGGGCTGAAGGATGGCACGACTCTCCAGGTTAAAAACTTAATTTATTGTAGGTCATAAGCACTTTCTCAGCTACTGCTGCTTCATCAAATAACAAACACATTGAGCCAAAACTGGCTTTTGAGCAGAAAAGTGAAACAGTCTTAAATCACAAGACCACAAAATTTAAAGAAATACTGCTAAAATATATGTCATTTAAACAGCACATAAAAACATGTACATATAAATAGAACATAAAAACTGTATAAAAATATATACAAAACTTCCTATGAGCAAGTAAAAATACTGCTTTAGCTAACAAGAAAACAAACATATATAATTGCAGATGCAAAGGAAAATTCTCTCATCTGGCTAGTGGTCTTGACTTCAGTTTGGGTTCACTGGGAGCAAGTCATTCAACCCATGCCCAAAATCTCCCCTCAGCCTGATAATCCACTTAACTTCCATCTGTTCTGTTTGATTCTTTGTATCTCTACCCCTTATAGTCTCATAGACTCTACCAATAACAAGAAATTTGAATGTGTGCCTAGAATCAGTAGCCAGTACATGTTTGACAAAGCACTAGTTGTGCTTCCCTTTTGTATATAATAAACATGTGCCTTTATTCTCTCCCTTAAAGCCCTATCAGTCTTTCTATTTAAAACTTAGAACATTCCTTACTGTGGACTAAATAAACAACATGTTCCATACTGCAAGTAGCAAATATATGAAACTCATAATCACTTTTTTGGTCTGGATGTGTAAATTTTGCACTGCTATCAATGTATGAACACATTGAACACCTACAGGGCATCATGACTTTATTTCTATGCTGCACAGCATCCATGGTGTGGTAACAAAGCCGCCTTTTCAATGATTTCATATTTCTAAAAAGGAATCTGGGAGTATTGTCTATCAGCGTACTGATGCCATGGTTCTTTGCTAAAATTCCCCATTGTCTCTTAATAACATTCATATATGAAGAAACATTAGAAGAGTAATATAGGGGAACCCTAAGTTTATAATCCTTTCTTCTATCTTTCATTGCCTGATGTGTCTTTCTAGAAAAGTAAGGTTTAGCTGTGCTAGATCTAAGAGACTGAACTTCACCTATGTTCCTTAAAATATTGTGTGTATCATAAAATATGTCAACCAGTTCCATGTGTGAAATATTAAGTTGATTGTCAAATTGTCAAAATCACTTTCCCGGACATTAAGCCTAGAAGCAATAAATATTTGAATTTTTATTTATAATATTTGATTCCTGACAACGGGGGGGGGGGTTGCATACTGTCTCTAGCTAATAAATGATTAACATGACAAGACTTCCTATATAATCTAGTGAACAACCCCCCATCACCATCCATCTCTACAGTGACATCAAAAAAATGTATTTTACTAGAGGACACATTAGAAGTAAATCTTAAAAATGTTGTAGTATTATTAATATATTCATCAAATTCCCTAAGTTTGTCTTCTGTTCCATTCCAAAGAAGGAACAAATCATCCACGAACCTTCTATAAAATACTACTTATTTATAGGGTCCATTGAAATATATTTAGCCTCCCATACTGCCATAACCAAATTGGCATAGCTACTGGCACAAGATGTGCCCATAGCTATGCCATTCTTTTGCCAGAAAATTTTTTCATTAAACAAGAACACATTGTTCTATAATACACACTGTAACAAAACCTTAACAAACATACTTTCTGACTCATCAAACTGTGAATGCAACCTCAGAATATCTTGTATCATACTCCAACCCAGGTCATTGGGTATTACTGTAAATAAAGAGGTCACATCTAAGGTGACCAACAGAAAATCCCTGGTAGGAACAGTGGATTGTTCCAGATGGGTGTATAAATCACTCAGAAATGCTGTGTATCTTTCAAAAAATGTGGTATGACACTAAGCAGTGGTCTCAGGGACTTTTCTAAATAGATATTGGTTCAGTACACCAGTTGCATCCTGCAACTATAGGACGCATAGGTGGATTTGTTCTATTCTTATGCAACTTGAGTAACCCTTGTATGATGGTAAGTAAAGGATCTTTTACCAAAAAATAATCAAGTAGCTCCTTCTGTAGTCATTCCTGCTGATATAACTTATTCAGTGTGCATCGAATGTTAAGTTTCCATCTGTTTAACCTTGCTTTTACTAATAACCAAGTATAAAAGTAAGTTGCATCCAATAAAAAGTGCACTAAATAGTATAAATAAGCAAAAAAAAAAAACAGGCAACTTATGTTTTGGGGTTTTTTTTGAAGCTCAGAAGCCTCTAGTCATCTGGTATCTCAGTTCAGAGTTGCGGCTGGTAACCCACCCCAGTACAAACAAGCCTTAAAGATATCAGTGGGTTGAAGTGTCACAACAACAATGGCCATCATCTAGAGCGAATGTCCATAGGTTCATAGGTAAGTACTAGGCTAGCTGCTCTTGTGGACCATTTAAAGCCTAGCCAATTTCCCTCAAAGGTGAGAATCAAACCCTGTACCCTGTTGATTGCAAGGTAAACACCTTAACCATTATGCCAGCCACCAACCCTTCACAGTGCTAAGTGGTTAGCTGAGATGCACTTGTTCTTCCGTACCACATACATGCAAATACTCTCATACTTATGGCTAATTTAGTGTCCAGCCCACTGACTACACGTTTTTGGAATGTTGGAGGAAACAGGAGCACCCAGAGGAAACCCACATGAACACAAAGAAGACATGCTGACTCCACACACAAGGCACCATAACCCAAGAATTGAATTGGGGAACCTTTTGCTGTAGGTGACACCACTAACTTGCTGCACCACTGTGCCACCCTTGCTTTCATCATTTATGTATGTATTAATGTTGGCAAAAGGAAACCAGATTGTCTACTCTACCTGTAGTTTACAGCTTGCAATTTTCATCTGTCTTCCTAATCCTCTTACCCCTTTATGGTAAAAATTTACTGTAGCCACCCTCCTGGCACAGTTTCTGTAATTTAATTCAACACTTCAACATTTGCATTAAGTAGTCCCAGCTACCCTTATAAAATTATTAATGTATTGTATTTAATATATTTTGAAACTGCTATTGTAAACAAACACACAAATAGAGATACCCCACCAAAGGTTCAACTGCTAAACAGCAAAATGCACCAAAATGAAGAAATAGCAGCAACCACCACTAGATTCCAATATTTAATGACCAAAAAACGATAAAACTGAACTGCAAAATATGCAGGATAAGCACTTTCGGGCTGTGCCCTTCAGATAAAAACAACATCCATAACATCTGTTTTAAAAGAAATGGCAACCAATCAGATTCTAGTATTGTACCTGCCGTTTCTTAAGGACGTGTTTTAAAGGGGTCACATCGTTGTGCCCAGGATACCTATGTGCTGTCAATTCCACTGTCCATTTTGTTTCTTCTAATTCTGTATAATTTTTTTATATCCCCCCCCCAAACCCTTTTTCTAACAATCCAAATGGCCATAAACATGAAATAATGTCCCTCATTATTGGAAATATGCCTAAACAATTTTTCCTAACTATGTCACAGATCCCATGAATGTTGTTACTATAGGTGAACATTAATCTAATCATACCATCATTACCGTTATTAACACTTGATTCAGTGACTCCTCTCCATTTTAACCAGGGTTTTAATTTAGTTCCCTTATGTTCTCTCTGGCACTGAATGATGTTATTTATTTTCCTGCCATCTTTTCTGTCTCCTCTTCATAATTCTGATCTTCAGTGCATAACCTAGGAACTCTTCCCATTTGTCCTATTACAATGTTGTCAAATGTGAAACTAGGATGCATACTATCCTGTGTCAAAATATTATTCTTCCTGCATTCCTTCCTGTAAAGTGTGCTCTTAAACCCCATCTCATCTTGCATGATCCTCACATCTAATAAATCTATAGTATCAACTGAGAATTTTACAGTAAACTTGAGAAAGCTAGTAGTGGACTCCAAATAAGCGACAAAGCTTAATAAATCACTTTAATCTCCTCCCTCACAAGAGAAAAATGTCATCTACAAAGTGCCTATATAGGTTCATAGGTAGGTACTAGGCTATTGGCCCTAGGGCCTATATTAGCCTAGCCAAACGGTACCCCGGCTTTTGCCACCCAAGAAAATAATTTTCCTGTGCCCCTGTCAAGCAGAGCCACAGAAGTGATTCCCGGGGTGAACTTCCTGTCTCCCACCCAATCATCAAAAATATTTTCTTGAAGAGTGCTAATGAGGAGCTTTGTTTGATATAGATAGGTAGTTTGTTCCAGAGTATGGGAAGTCTCTGGGACAGGAATCTATCCCTCCAGCATGTTCTGTTTATTGTGGTGACAAGGTTTAAGTCCCTAGAGCATGTAGCTTGGAGGGACTGGGATTTCTTTAAGTGGAGCATATCCAACAGCTCTGGGTATGACATAGCTTTGTATGTTAGGCAGAGATCGCCTCTGAGTAGGCGATATGCGTCAGAGGAAAGCTGGAGTTTTTTGAGACGGTCTGCATAGGGCATCTGTTTGAGGCCAGTAGTCCTCTTTGTGAGGTATTTCTGTAGCCTTTCCAGTTGTTGTAGATATCTTGTGAGGTACATACCAAAAGGGGCGTTGTACTCTATAATGGGTCTAATGAGTGATGAGTAGAGGGGAGCAATGACCTCTTTTTTTCCTGGATGAGAAACCTTTTGTGATGAGGTGTGCCACGTAGAAGGATTTCCTGACATCTGTGGCGATGTGATTATCAAAAGAGAGACTACTGTCCACCTGTGTCCCAAGGTCTCTTATCACACTTTCGGTGTTAAGTAGACTACTGCCTATGTGGTAGTTCATGGTTACAGAGTTTTTACCAAAGGGGATGACAATGCACTTTTTGGCATTGAGCTTGAGGCCATGGCTTTGACACCAGGCAGCTGTCTCAGTGAGGCCCTTTTGTAGGATGTCCACATCGTTAGGAGTTTTGATTATGTCTCCTAGTTTGCAGTCATCTGCGAACTTCATTAGCCAAAGACCTTCTGTGTTAGCCTGTACTTTAAAGAAGTAGATACCAAATAGGAGAGGACCTAGGACTGAACCCTGTGGTACTTCACTTGTCACTGGTCTGAAATTGGATTTAGAGTCTGCGTCTTTCACATTGTGGGTTCTGTCAATGAGCCAGTTGGCACCCCATCTTGTGACATAGAGATTTATACCTTGTTTAGTGAGTTTATCTATAATTCCAGAGTGGGGGATGGTGTTGAAAGCCTTGGCGAGATCTAGATACACTGTGTGAACAACCTTACCCTCATCTACGGCTTTGGTGACCGCTTCAAAGATGTCTATCAGGTTTAGGAGACATGATCTGCCTTTTACAAACCTGAACTTGGTAGGGTCCAGAGTTTGGAGGTTACAAATGCCATTGTTTATAAGTTCCATGATAACACATTCCATAGCCTTGTAGACCAGGCTCGTCAGGCTAATGGGGCGGTAGTTCCCAGGGTCCATGGTGGCTCCCCCTTTGTGGAGTGGGTTAACCGTTGATGTGCGCCATTAAATGGGCACAAAGCCAGAGATGAGGCTGTGATTGAACATGGTACTTGGGTGAGGTGCCTGTTCGTTCTGTAGTTCATGTAGAACGCAGCCTGGGATGTTGTCAGGTCCCATGGATGCTGTGTTCTTGGCTTTGGAGAGTGTATTTTTTACCTGTGCAGCCGTGATTACAGGAACTTTGCATTCTTTTGTTATAGAGATGGGCTTTTAGGGGATGAGAGAGGGGTAAAGTTAGCACTGAACCTTTCTGCCGGGATGTTGGCAATATCAGTTGGTTCTGTATATTTAGTGCCATTGCACTGTAACTCAGAGGAGATCTGAGTGTTGCCATTGAGATTCTTGACATAGCTATAGAATGCTTTGTGGTTGTCTTTAGAATCAGTGGCAATTTTGTTTTCATAACTAGCTTTGGAGGAATTTATGAGGGATCTCAGTTTTTTTACTGTGGCTGACCAGGGAGTTCCTCCAATCATGAGATTTTACCTTTTTTTTTGCTTCTGTTGTAGAGTTTGTTTATGGCAGGGGACCACCAGATTGGCTTCCTTTTTTTTGAGGATCTTGGTTCTTTTAGGGATTGCACGATCCATGCACTCGTGTAAGTGCTTATAAAGTGCAATTGTATAGGATTCAGCAGTCGTACTTCTATTGTCCGTCCGTATGGGTGTCGTGAAGTTTGCCAAGTGCAACTAACTCTGGGCGAGACTGCAATCCAAATTGTAGCTTTGTAGCTTGCTACAGATCCCCCACCATGCCCCAGGATTCCCACTCCTCATTTCTTGATACAGTGGAAAATATTAGGGTACAGCCTAACACCCTAATAATAGGTGATTTAAACTACTCCACCATTAACTGGGAAAACTACTCGTGTACCAACTCTTGTGCTCAACGTTTTCTGGAATTCATAAATTCCATCGCCTTAGATCAACTTATCCACACCCCCACCAAGGGCAGCAGTATCCTAGTCCTGGTCATTACCAACATGGGCAACTGGTGTTCCACACCAGAGGGCAATTCCTCGTTGGTCAGATCAGATCACAAGCAAATCACCCTAGACATCCACATCCCATCCCCATTCCCCATTAGGGAAACCACTGTAAAAAAATTTCTCCAAAGCCAACTTCACGCTTCTTAAGGCAGAATTGGCAAACTTCACAACAGTTCTAGTAATCTGTCTTGATCATCTTCTCTGCTTAACACCACTACTGCCTTCCCCCCCTTGTTGGCTTGTTTAATTACAATCTGTGCATTATTTTTCAAATCATACACGGCCTTATACTGTGACTTAGTCAAATTATGACAATTCCTGTTGTTACCTTTCTGTAAATAAGTTTGAATTTCTAAAGAAAGCAATTCGGTTGAGATACAAAGTGATTCTCATTGCCTCTTTCTGGCCTCGACAAGTATGGTTCCCCTTCCTCATGCCTCACCTATTACAACCTCCTTGGATCCTAGACACTCATCAGGACCTAATATCTCACCCATAAGGGTTGACTCCCCCAAATCTGTCCACTCTCAAGCTGACAGCTTGGTTTCTCCACTTCCGTTAGTCACCAGGCAGGAAGCCCTTTCCTCACCTATCTGCGATATTATTCTGGCCTCCCATAAACCATCAACCAGAAAACTCTGCAGAGACAAATGGAAAAGGTGCGCTATCTGGTCTAATAATCAGATGCTAGACTCTTTTTCAACTTCTACACCTGCTGTACTTCAGTACCTTTCTGAGTTGTTTGATGATGGAGCATCAGCTTCTACTATTAGAGTCCATTTAGCAGCTATCCCCAATTGCCATAACGGCTCAGATGGCATTCCTCTCGTCTCTACCTGCCTTTGCAAGACCTTTCTCAAGGGAATTTTCCATAGCAGACCCCCTATCAGGCAACCTGTAGAGACATGGAATCTCTCTCTGGTACTACAGTCTCTCTCTCTACCCCCTTTTGAGCCTACTGCGACCTGTGATCTTAAATTCCTGTCTTGGAAATCTCTGTTTTTGGTAGCGGTCACATAAGCCAGACGGATATCTGAGTTGCAAGCCTTATGCATCAAGAGCCCATATCTAGTCTCCCAGAAAGACAGAGTATCTCTTCATACTAATCCATCTTTTCTCCCCAAAGTGGTGTCTGACTTCTCTATTAACCAGTCCAAATGGCTATCAAAATGGCTCAGAGATTGTATTACCTTTTCATACTCCCTAGCGAATGAATCTAAACCTGTTCCTATCAAAGCTCATTCAACTGGGGCCATCGCAACTTTGGTTGCCTTTCACTCCAGGGCTTCCATGGATGACATTTGCGCAAGAGCCATTTGGGTTAAACCCCATACTTTCATCAAACATTACAAATTGGATTTGGTCTCCAAGGGAAGAGCGACCTTCGGCTCAATGGTTCTCAGCAATGTTTTTCTATAAGGTTCTCAAAGTAGCTTGGGATTCTGTCCCATCAGTGATGAATAGGAAGAAGAGTAACAACTTCAGATAAAGAAGTTATGTCTTACCATAACGTTCCATCTGAGTTGTTGATCTTCTTCCAGTCATCACACCCTCCCTCCATCTCCCACCAAAGGTTCCTGGTGGATCTTCTGGGTCCTTGTGGTGTTTCAGGGTTTCTGCACAGAAGTGGCCTCTGTTTTCTGTTTTTTTCCTATATGTTGCATGTAAACTCAATCTGAGGTAACTGAGAGAAGGGCATTGTGGGTAGCAGCTTAGCTCGAGAGTTTTTGGTGTACGCGAGCTTGGTATTAGGCTTACTCGGTTCCGAGGGCTCGGAACAGAGCCCATCAGTGATGACTGGAAGAAGATCAGCAGCTCAGATTGAACATTATGGTAAGACATAACTTTTTTTTTTCTCGTGCAGGGGCAATTTGTATAGGCAAGTACAGGGGGTTGCCATGGGCACCCCCTGTGCTAATTTCTATACAAATATGGTAATGTCCTGTTGGTAGAGGCAGTATGTCTTGGGCATCAATAATGTTTGGAGAGACAAAGTGTGCCTATATAGGCGCTTTGTAGATGACATTTTTCTCTTGTGGGGAGGGGATGAAAGTGATTTATTAAGCTTTGTAGCTTATATGGAGTCCACTACTAGCTTTCTCAAATTTACTGTAAAATCCTCAGTTGATACTACAGATTTTTTAGATGTGAGGCTCATGCAAGATGAGATGGAGTTTAAGAGCACACTTTACAGGAGGAATGCTGGAAGAATAATATTTTGACACAGGATAATATGCATCCTAGATTCACATTTGACAACATTGTAATAGGACAGATGGGAAGAGTTCCTAGGTTATGCAATGAAAATCAGAATTATGAAGAGGAGACTGAAAAGATGACAGGGCATTTCAAGGAAAGGGGCTATGATGGCAGAAAAATACATAACATCATTCAGCGCCAGAGAGAACACAGGGAAACCAAATTAAAACCCTGGTTAAAACGGGGAGGAGTCACTGAATCACGTGTTAATAACAGTAATGATGGTATGATTACACTAAAGTTCACCTGTAGTAACAACATTCATAGGGTCTGTGACATAGTTAGGAAAAATTGGAAAATGTTATTGACAGATGAGAAGTTAAGGAAGGTATTAGGTGATCAGCCTAACTTTGGGTTTAGAAGGAATAAAAACCTGAAGGATATATTGGGCTATGAAGGTATGGAAAGTTCCAAACAGGTAATGGTCTGGAAAGGGACTAGAACATTGTAAAGCATGTAGCAGTTTGAATAGGGATTCTAGCTTCACACACCCGGTTACAGAAAGGGTATATAATTTTGGGGCTAATGCCAATTGCAACACCATGAATTTGGTTTACCTTGCCACATGTCAGAGGTGTGCCTGCTATTATGTAGGCAAAACTAATTGTAAATTCAAAACAGGGATTTTGAATCCTGTCGGCAATAAGAACAAGGAATGAGCATAATGCCTTGTTTAGGCATATTTCCAATAATGAGGGACATTATTTCATGTTTATGGTTGGAAAAGGGTAAAGGGGGGAGATATAAAAATGGTACAGAATTAGAAGAAACAAAATTGGTAGTGGAATTGACAGCACATAGGTATCCTGGGCCAAATCCCTACTGTGCAAGCTCAAGCCACGTTTCCCCTCTGCAGACTGTCTTCCTAACAAATTTCTAAAAATGTCTTCTGACTCATTTGCCTACCCTGTCTCAATGATTATTAATAGATCCATCAAGGAGTCTTATGTCCCCTTCCTGTGAAAAAAATCCTTCATCCTTCCTGTCCACAAATGTGGCACCTCCAATTGCTGCTCTTTCACCACTATCAAAAATTCTAGAAAAATGTCTCTGTAAATAACTTCAATACCTACTTGACAATAATCTCCTCTCTCCCACCAAACATGGATCCAGACCAGCATACAGCACTACACTGCTCTACTGTCCTTTACTGATGCTGTCAAGAAAGCTCGTGACTCTGGAAAATTTGTCTCTTCTCTGTTCATAGATCTATCCAAAGCCTTTGATACGGTCTCCCACCCTCAATTGTTGTCCCAACTATCTCTTCTGGACTTAACCAAAATATCCTTACATTGGTTCACTAGCTATCTCTTTAATAGATATCAGTCTCTCACATGGATCTCTAACATCTCTCCTTACTTACCTGTTAGCACTGGGGTACCCCAGAGCTCAATACTAGGTCCACTTCTCTTCAACATTTTTATTAACCATCTTAATACTGCCACCAAACAAGCCACCCTCATTCAGTATGCTGATGACTCAAAATTAATCTGCTCTGCCAGGACTCTTTCTCATCTACAGAATTTAATGCAAGAAGCATTCAATTCCATTGAGTCTTGGCTCATCAGCAACCATTTACTACTTAACTACCCCAAAAAATACACTTCTACTGTTTTACCAGAATAATTTTCTCCAGATGCCTATAACTTTGGTATTACTTCTCTGAACAATACTTTAATCAGTGTGGTTTCACAAACAAAAGAGGTGTAAATATTGACATCAATCTTAAGTTTGACCTACATATCAGCAACATCATAAAAAAAATAATCAAAAATTGGGCATGAAATATAGGGCTAAGAAGTTCATATCTAACTTCACAAGAGTAACCCTTACCACCACCTATCTCTTTCCCTCACTTCTATATGCGTCACCTATCCTAACCAATCTTTTCTTTTCCCTCAAAGCAAAACTTAGTCAATGTTATAATAAAGTAGCTACATTTGCCACAAGGCAGGCCCCCTACTGTCATCATTGCTTTGCTCTCAAGTCCCTAAATTGGCTTGAACTACCCACCTTCTCACCTTTAATTAACTAACATTAACTCACAAATTACTGTACAACTCCTCATTTTCACAAACTGCATCATCATTACTTCGACACTATATTCCATCTACCTACTATCTGTTTACAAACCTCAGAGATCTAACGGGGTTAGTCTGTACTCTCACTGTTTTGCCAAATCATGGAATAGCATTCCAGAAGCAGTCAGAGTTGTACCCCACTACTGTTCCTTCAAAGTCTAGGCTGAAAGAACATCTAACCATTAATTCGATCTGCCCATGCTCCTTGTCATCTTAATTCTCTTTTCTGTTCCCTTCTTCCCCACTCTTAATAGACTTTTTACTACCTAGTTCTCCTGCCAGAAATAGTATATGGCTTTTATGACCTATTACTTATTCTGTTATATATTTTTCATGCATCATTATGTAACATGCACATTAGGAACTCTCTTCTGTCTTGTATATAATGTATGGTCAACTTTATTGCTTGCCTTTATATTTTCCTTGTTTTTCTTTCATTGTATTCACATATTGTACTACTTTGTTACCGTCTTAATATAGTTGTAACCATTGTTCAATTTTTAATTCTGTTTAATGTGTACTGTGGAGCTTTTCTCCCTGGGCCTCTGCTAAAAATGGGCTCATACCCAGTTGGACTTTCCCAGTAGACAAATGTCAAATAAGTAAATAAGTTCTCCATACTGAAAAAAATAATTTTTAATATTATTAATTGAATGTACAGTGTCTTTACTAATGTCTTTAAAAATATTCAAATTATTTTACTTAACAGTCTCATAATGTCCATGCTACATTGATCAAATAAATAGACAAACTAAAAAAAAAATATTTTGTAATTCCATCAGGAAATTTATTGATCCCCAGATCCTGTGGTACTATACACCAATTGATGCACTCTTGCAAATAAGATACTTCAGTTTGTAAGCTTCACCCTGACCCGTTGTGCAAAAATGGGAAAAGGGGTTGTGGCTAGATGGATGGATGGATATTCTCCATGTCTTTATCTCCAAAATCACTTCCTTGGTTGTTACTAAAACACCCTGAAAACACTTTATCAAGCCACATACCTAAAAAGTTAGTGCCACTACTAGTGGCTGAACCTTCGTACAAGTTGTTACCGTTATTAATTCCAAAATTCAATGAACTATTGGCATTAGTACTTGTCTGTACACAAGTTATTATAGAATCCTTATTGTGCTTGCATATGTTTGTTTTTTTTTGGGGGGGGGGTTGTTTTTTTTTTAAGGAGAAGAGCAATGTCGGAAATTAACTCTTCTGGATCTTTTATCTGTTTTTTTTTTCTCTCTCTGTCGGCAGTCAGTGTTATGAGTGCTGACATTTAAATAGGGAGCCATTCCTAAAACAGCTTATTCCCAGTCTATGGAATATGTTGCCATTACAGGTTAAACAAAGTACTATTTTGGCTGCCTTTAAGGCTAGTCTTGATGACTGGATCCAGAGAGCACCCCTGCATTACCAGGCTATAACTCATATCACACTTTTCGGCCACCTAACCTGGACCAGAACATCAAAGGTGGAGGTGTGTCCATATTCATTAAGGATATCCACACCTCCAAGCTAGTTGCTCAGCATAATGTATCCGAGGTTATCCAAGTGCAACTAACTGGGCAAAACTGCAATCCAAATTGTAGCTTGCTACAGATCCCCCACCACCCCCCAGGAGTCCCACTCCTCTTTTCTTGATATACTGGAAAATGTTAGGGTTCAAGCAAACACCCTAATAATAGGCGATTTCAACTACCCCACCATTAACTGGGAAAATTACTCATGCACCAACTCCTTCACTCAACGCTTTCTGGAATTCATAAATTCCAATGCCCTGAATCAACTTATCCACACCCCCACCAGGGGTAACAATATCCTAGACCTAGTCATTACCAACATGAGTGACCGGTGTTCCACACCTGAAATCAGCTCCTTGTTGGTCAGATCTGACCATAAGCTAATCACCCTAGATATCCACATCCTGACCCCACCCCCCATTAAGGAAATCACATTAAAAAAATTCTCCAAAGCCAACTTCATGCTTCTTAAGACAGAAGTGGCGAACTTCATGACACCCATGCAGATGGACAATACAGTTACAACTGCTGAATCCTACACAGATGCACTCTATAAGCACTTACACGAGTGCATGGATCGTGCTATCCCAAACAGAACCAAGACACTATCTTCCAAAAAAAGCAAGCCAATCTGGTGGTCCCCTGCCATAAATAAACTCTACAGCAGAAGGAAGAAACTGTTGCAAAAGAGAGTAAAATCCCATAAGTGGAGGAGTTCCCTGGTCAGCCTTAGTATGAAGCTAAGATCCATTATAAGATCCTCCAAAGCTAGCTACGAAAACAAAATCACCACTGATTGTAGGGACAACCACAAAGCATTCTATAGCTATGTCAAGAATCTCAATGGCAACACCCAGATTTGCTCCGAGTTACAGCACAATGGCATGAAAATTACAGAACCAACTGATATTGCCAACGTCCTGGCACAGGTAAAAGCTGCACTCTCTAAAGCCAAAAACACAGCATCAGAATGAACTGGCTCCCCACCTAAGCACCATGTTCAATCATAGTCTCACATCAGGCTTTGTGCCCACTGAGTGGCGCACAGCAACAGTTATCACACTGCACAAAGGGGGAGCCACCACTGATCCCGGGAACTATCGCCCTATTAGCCTTGACGAGCCTGGTCTGTAAGGCCATGGAATGTGTATCTTCATGGAACTCATAAACAAAGACATTGGTAACCTCCAAACTCTGGACCTCACCCAGTTTGGGTTTCTGAAAAGCAGATCATGCCTCCTGAACCCGATTGACTTCTTTGAGGCAGTCACCAAAGCTGTAGATGAGGGTAAATTTGTTCACACAGCCTATCTTGACCTCGGCAAGGCTTTCGACACCATCCCCATTCTGGAATTATAACTAAACTCAATAAACTAGGTATAAATCCCTACATCACAAGATGGGTTGCCAGTTGGCTCACTGACAGAACCCACACTGTAAAAGTTGCAGACTCCAAATCTGACTTCAAACCAGTGACAAGTGGTGTACCACAAGGTTCAGTCCTGGGACCTCTCCTGTTCGGTATCTACTTCTCTGAAGTACAGGCTAACACAGAAAGCCTTTGGCTAATGAAGTTCGCAGGTGACTGCAAACTAGGAGCCATAGTTGAGTCCCCAAATGATGTGGACATCCTACAGAAGGGCCTCACTGAGACAGATGCCTGGTGTCAGAGCCATGGTCTCAAGCTCAATGCCAAAAAGTGCATTGTCATCCCCTTTGGTAAAAACTCTGTACCCATGAACTACCACATAGGTGGCAGTCTACTTAATGCCGAATGTGTGATAAGAGACCTTGGGACCCAGGGGGACAGTAGTCTCTCCTTTGATTATCACAACGCCACAGTAGTCAGGAAATCCTTCTACGTGGCAAACCTCATCACAAAAGGGTTCTCATCTAGGAAAAAAAGAGGTAATTGTTCCCCTATACTCGACACTCATTAGACCCATTATAGAGTACAACGCCTCTTTTGGAATGTACCCCACAAGACATCTGCAGCAGCTGGCAAGGCCACAGAAGTATCTCACAAAGAGGATTACTGGCCTCAAGCAGATGCCCTACATTGACCGTCTCAAAAAACTCCAGCTTTACTCTGTAGCATATCGCCTGCTCCAAGGTTATCTCTGCCTAACATATAAATCTATGTCAAACCCAGAGCTATTGGACATGCTACACCTAAAGAAATCCCAATCCCTCTGAGCTACACACTCTAGGGACCTAAACCTTGTCACCACAATAAACAGGACATGCTGGAGGGATAGATTCCTGTCCCAGAGACTTCCCATACTCTGGAACAAGCTACCCATCCATGTCAAGCAAAGTTCCTCATTAGCACTCTTCAAGAAAAGTCTTGATAAGTGGATCGGAAATAGGAAATGCACCCCGGGGATCACTTCTGTGGCTCTGCTCGACAGGGGCACAGGAAAATAACTTTCTTGGGTGGCGTAAGCCAGGGAATTTTGTTGGCTAGGCTTACTTAGGCCCTTGGGCCGATAGCCTAGTACCTACCTATGAACCTATGGATGGGTAGACACAAATTTACACCAGCGTTCTCATGTAAGGCCGTACTTCATTTGGGAGGTAAACAGTATTAAGTGCTTGATAAGGGTGGCAAGATCTTTTAAGTTTGTCTGCTTAAAGATATATATAGTTCAGTATTTTATGGTCTCAGTGATTGCTTGCTTAGTATTGTTCCTGTGTTCAAGAGAAAGGAAAAAGAAAGACTCATTCCTTCAGTTTTGAACCGTTCCTCATTCTTTTTTTGAGGTTTTAAGTTTGTTCTGCTAGGAATCTAAAATTTGAATTAGACTGGAGTGCCTGACATTTAGTCTGCTCATCTGTTCGTTACTTACATTCACATTTTGTTTTCTACCAGCCCATATCCTTTCTCTGCTCTGACCATATAATCACCTCTACCACTCATAAGCAACACCAGCAGGGGTCAGGGAGACTGTATTTCTGTAGCCACCCTTTTTAATGTACCATCATCATAAATATCTTCTCATTTTTAAAGTACTATAAACATAACTGGCATAGAATTTCAATCCATGTTTGTAGTCCACCCAAGATGTAACATTCCCTCTCATATCTTGCCTATCTAGTGGACTAAATAAAGCTGTTCATATTCCACGGACTCCTAAAAACATTTCAGCTTGTAATTATTCTACTTCATAATTTCGTAGAGTAAAAGCACTGTGATGCCAGAGGCTACTGAAGGCTGGAGTGGAAGGAAGGCAAAAAGAACATATTGATCTAAAAAGAGCAATTTTTTAGCTGTCTACTACCACAACAGAAATATCTGTCATACAATATGTATATTTTGTCAATATAAGTTGTATTTCAAATGAGTGCAGGAGAAATTTCATAGAAAATTACAAATTAAGCTAATGTTGCACTTGCTTGTTATGTGATCCAGGAGCCATATACTATAAAAGTTAGAGAAAGTATAACTGTATTGGTGCTGTAACACTTATGTCTGTTGCACAGAGAGCAATCAATGTAGAAGAGTGGTGAGGAGCTTTTAAATGCTTCATGTGCATACTGTTAAGCACGTAAGTCTGACTTTATGAGACTAGGGCTTAACGTTGGTAAGGGGCAATTAAAAAAACGCTTCTTGAATGCCTTTCTGATGTCAGAAAGGTGCTTATCAAGCATGTAGTTTTGCCAGTTTTACAGCATAAAACATGGTGCTTCATGTACAAGTCAGTATCTTTCAAACATAATCCATAAAATGCATCACAGAACACCTAGACCCTGGGAGCCTCCATACCTCGTATTGTAGAATTAGATTTTGAAATAGGCTTAGTAAGGACCTCTGCCATGGGCCCATGTGTTCTACAATCAATCCTGCTCGAGGTGTGCATAGAAGGTTGCTATAGTTTGTGTGTATGAATGTGGGTAAGGGGGAATGGAGACATTGGAGTCATGATTTCTTAAATTCTGTTTTCAACCAAACCTCTAATGTGAGCAAAGAAGTCACTATAGCTTGTGTGGGCCTGCAACAGTGTGGTCATTATTTATTTAACTTTCATCACAGTCAAACCTCAGAACTGTGCACAGAAGATCACAATAACTTCTTTAGGTACAGTATGCTCTCTAGGGGCAACATGTTGGAATGCATTGCTGTGACCAGATTTATTTTCCATGACAGCTACCTTTTGGGCGGCAGGGGTAAGGAGGCCCATTGTGTATATACAGCCGGGATCAACACGTTGAAAACGTTACTGTCTTCTGCTATTTCTTACATTTCATTACAGTCTGGCATCAGATTAGTACACAGAAGGCTGTCTTTTGGGTTGAAATGAGGTAAGTATGTGTGACAGAGCTATTTGAAATGTATGCTTGTGAGCATTTACTCGTTCACTTTCATCCCAAACTTAAATCAGAGGGATACACACAAGATGACTGATAGTAAGAATAGGATTAAACTTCCTTACAAGCATGTCATTTCAGTTTATTGGGATCTACTTACTTGTCAAGATTTGAGCATAAAGCAGGGGTGTGGGCACAACTTATTCATTTTCCTTGAAAGAAAAATAAAATTGAATTGCTTTAGTCATGTTTTATTTTTGTCCAGGTCATCAGTAACTGCAAAAATAATACAGGTTAATAAAAACTTGGGCAACATACCTCTGAATTTGTATTTTTTTGCTCAGACCACCAGCTTCATTCTTTTATTTCCTGTACAGTTATTGCTCTGCAGTCTTGGCCATTTAGAGAAAGTTAAAAAGGATGGAGAAAAAAACCTAAAGAGTAAAAATTAATTTATTTTTTTTAGTCACAAGTTTTATTCAGGCCATGTCTGGATGAAAAGGTTTGGAAAAAGTTCTAAAATACAACAGAAATCAACTAGAACCCATTGGCTTCAGGGAGAGGGAGAAGGGAAGAGACCTCTGGCATAATCTGACTGTTTTCTCCAGAATTCATACAGTGCCACCTTGGCCAATTAGGATGGGTTGAAAAACATCTAGGATAAAGCTGAAGAGTACAACAAAGTATGAAAAAACAAGAAAAAAGTAATCTGGATGGTGTGGCAAGGCCCAGGACAAGGGTGGAAACAGGGGACACAGTCATGATGTGCGAGGGAATGTTGGAAGAATGGAGACTGGGGGCCTGTAGAGTTCTTTGTCTAGGGTTTCATTTCACCAAAGGCTTGCTCTGTTCTCTACTGTCTCCCGGAAACCGTTTAAGCATGACTGGTGTATTACAACTGGTGTATTAGTCACGGTCTCAAACTGAATGCAAAGAAATGCATCATCATTCCCTTCGGCACAAACGGTGTCCCTTCACACTATCCAATCAATAACAATACCCTAAGTACCCATGAAATGGTAAGGGACCTGGGATCACAGGTTGACCTCGACTTTAACTTCAACCACCACCTGTCTACCATTGTAAGGAAAGCTTTCCACATAGCTTACTTGATTAGTAAAGGCATCTTCTTGAGAGCAAAAGAAGTTATAACTCCCCTGTACTTGGCACTTATCAAGCCCATTATTGAGTGTAATGCTCCATTTGGTATGTAATGTACTAAGCACCTAGAGCAATTAGAAAGACCTCAGAGAAGATCAAAGGACTCCAGCATGTACCTTACACGGACCGATTAAAATTCCTGTCACTATACTCCATATCGTATAGACTTCTTAGGGGAGACGTACGCCTGACCTACTGATCAATGCAAGACCCAAATCTAATGAACTTACTGCATATCTGTAAATCAAATGGGTCTAGGGCTACCCATTCCAGGGACTTAAATTTGGCCTGCGACTTAAGTAGGACATGCCGGAGGGACAGATTTTCCTCCCAGCAACTGACACATCTTTGGAACAGGTTATCAGTTTATGTGAAACAGAGCACCTGTATGCCACTGTTCAGGAGGAACTTGGATGAGTGGATGGGGCACTGTAAATTCTTACCTGGGATAGTGCCCAAACCCTCCTGGACATGGGCTGTCATCACTAAATGCAATCTTGGGTATTGACTAGTACTTCTACAGTATTACATTGGGTTGAAATGGCTAGGCTCAAAATGACCTCCGGAACTATAGCCTAGTAATCTCCTATGATCCTATGAACAATGAAATCAGGCAGCAAATGACTCCTACTTCATATATTTACTGCATTAGCTGTAACATTGCCAGAACAGAGACATGCAGCACTGCAAACATAATAAAGGTTAATAAAAGCTTAGACAGCATAGTCTGAATTTGTATTTTTTTCCTGTTGTCTGCCATGTTACAAAATAACAGAAACCACAATACTGAGAAGCACATAAACATCGGCTTGATGATTTACACTACACACCAGAGCTGCACAGGGCATGCAGGACCTGACAACAGAAGAAGAATGGGCACTGTAAGCAGATCATCATAGTTAAGCTTGACATTTTCTCTTGAAATCTTCTTCAGAAAACTAAAGATTAAAAACAGGTCATTCTAAAGAATACCTAAAGTAGAAATAATCAAATTTTGTGTATACATTTACAGACTGTATTTTTTTTTTTGTTCTTGTAATGTTTTGGTTTTAGCCTTATGTAAAAGGAAGGAGGATGTATCCACTAGCTTCATCAAGCCACTTTAAAGGAAGATAATTTTTCAAAAATTAACAAAGATCCATACTGTACTCCTTATTTATGTGCCAGTCATATTGTTAGACATATCGTCAGAAAATGCAATAAAATTTCCCACTTCATAATATGAATTAACATATTACGCTAAAACATGATTCACAGGTATTCACTGCCCTGTAAACATACGTGTTTTCCATTAACAGTGAGACTAAAGCTTTGTCAGACAGCATACATCTTTCATTTGCAGTTCCTAATCCATTATTCACATCTCCTTTTGAAGTTTCTAATCCAATATTCGAATCTTCACATAAATATTTACTGTGTAGAAATCATTTTCAAATATACACATATGTTTAAAATGGATTCACTTCAGAATATAGAATCCCAAAATCTTGAAACCCAAAATATTGAGACCAAAATCTTGAAATTTCAAAACACTGAAAACTCAAAACACTGAATCTCATAATATTGAAAGCATACAAGGTACCAACACTGACAGTATCCCAGCACAAGTACATACAGAAACATATTACCCTTCAACAATAAGAATATATATATATATTAACTCAGAGATTGCACTTCACTACACTTTGAGAAACGTCATATGGTGTGTCTTTGAATTGTTTCTGTATGAACTTGTGCTGGAATATAGTCAGTATTGGTATCTTGTGTGTTTCCAATATTATGAGATTCAGTGTTTTGAAATTTCAAGATTTTGGTCTCAATGAACTACAATTTCCAACAATAAGTGACACTCACACGAATTTACTAAGGATGCCCATAACCAAGAATGAAATATTGATGGCCATTAACAAATTGAAACCAGGTAAAGCCCCAGGCCCAGACGGCTATGTGTCAGAATTCTACAAATCATTTAAACAGGTACTAGCCCCCATTTTACTTAAAGTCTTTAATCATATAACCCAGTTTGGGGTATATCTGATCTATATGAAGTGAAATCAGAAGTCCATAAAAATGAATTCACGACCCAAGGACGAAACGCCAAACAAGACTGTAAATAAATCCTTTATTGGAAGCCACCACACTAGAACAAGCGCTTTCGCTCGGTGCAATACCAAGCTTTATCAAGTATAAAAACAATGCTTACTACTCAACAAATATATACTGAAGCCAAAGTCACATGCTCTAACTAATTAATTAGTTAATTACTTAATTGTTGCATCGTTAATTCAATCACATATTAAAGAAATATACTTGAGTACATACAAAAGACTGCAAAATATAAAACGTAAAATGTAAAATATAAAGTCTTTCAATGTGAAATAGACATGGAAGACTACCATAAATACAATTTATATAGTATCACACCTTATAGATTTAAAAATCAAATTTTATAAAATCTTTTCGTCAAATAAAACGAATGATTCAACTGTCAATAATTTTGACAAAAAATTCATCAAATGACTTGAAACTTTGTATGGTTAAAAACCTTGTACCATCACTCAACACTAGCGTATTAAAAAACTGTTGTTAAAAATGTTATGAATATGTTTTAGAATAAAATATACCGTGTTGTGTGAATGCTTGTATCAAGCTAATACTGTCAAAGCATAGTGGCAAGAAAAAACAGATATACAAAGACATATAATGTAATTTGATATAGTAATTTAATAAATGATGTTATGTTTAGTAATAAATAGTGTTAAGTAATGTAAAGTAAATTAATATATATTAAATATAAATGACCATCTCAAAAAACTAGTATTAGACTAGCATTAAATCTCATATGTTGACCTCATGTAAAAAATAAGTGATTAAAGGACTGTGTAGTAGTGAAAAAAATGGAAAAAATTCAACTCCACAGACTATAATCTAGCAGTTCTTAACTTTAGAACACTACTGATATTGATACTGTCATTAAGACCTGGCGGTTTACCTGCGTCCAGTCTCAGTTGCCGCAAGAGTTCCCTATACTCAAGTGTGGTTTCCCAGTCACCACCTCTAGGTTCATGCGCAACTTGTTCTAATACTATAAATTTAAGGTTCATGTTGGGACAGGAAACTGAATGTTTATAGAAGGCGTTAGTTTCTTTTTGCTTAGAAATATCATATAAATGTTCATAAATACGCCTCCGAATAGGTCTCTCTGTCTTACCGACATAAAAACTTGTGCATACTGTACATACCCCTAGATATACCACACCTTTTGTTGCACAATTAGAATGACTGTTAGATTTAAAAAGAAATTTCCTAGCTGGGATATATAAATTGCTTTCATTAATTATAGCGTCACATTGTTTGCAGGTACCGCATTTAAAAGTGCCTAATGGGCATCTGTTAGATGCAGAACTTGAAATATCTTTCTTTTCAAATAGTTGTTTGAGGTTAGTGTCCCTTTTCCTTACAAAAAAAAGGATGTGTCTGCACTAGATCTTTGAGTTCATCATGTAGTGTAAGTATTGGCCAGTGTTTCCAGATAATATTCTCTATATCAGGGGCATTAAGTGAATAAGTGTAAATAAAACTGTTCTCCAGCTTTGGACCACTGTCTGTTGATGGAACTCGACTTGCAAAACTTGCAGGACTTACAAACAGTCCATCACCTAGTAAAGGAGGGTATTTTATGTCTCTGTTGGCAATAATTTCATTAGCCAACTTTGTCAATAAGGAATCAGGGTACCCTCTTTCCAAAAATAAATCCTTCATAAATTCTAACTCATGTAAAAAATCAGAACTGTCACTACACATTCTAGCAGCACGAATAAATTGTCCCTTGACAATCCCCTTCTTTTGATGAAAAGGATGCCCACTTGAAAAATGTAGATATGAATTGTTTTCTAAAAAGCTTAGAAGAAAATCCCTTATTAGTGTCATCTTTGTGTAAAGAGACATCTAAGTAGTGTAGCTCTTTTTGACTAATATTACAAGTGAAAGACAAAAAAGTGGTAGTGGAATTAAGATATTTGAAGAATTCATGAAACTGTTCTAGCGGACCATTCCATAAAATACAAATATCGTCCAAATATCTCTTGTAGTGGACGATAAAGTGTGTCCAGTCTGTTGCAAAAATATATTTCTGTTCCCATTTGTGTAATACCAAATTGGCGTAGAGGGAGGCACAGGGAGCACCCATAGCTACCCCTTTTCTTTGCTTAAAGAATTCGCCATTAAAATAAATAAAGTTGTTCTGTAAAACTGTCTCCATGAATTCTGCAACCAAGTTGGTAATATTGTTACCTAACTTTGTTTCTAAAACCAACACCTCATTAAACCATTCCAAGCCAATACTTTTGAGATGTTGTTGAACTATTTCCAATGGCTCAGTTATCTTATATAAAATACCAGTAAAATACACCGCCTTCGCGGACGACTTAAATATTTACTTGGAACTCCCCTCAACTGAACTAGGGAAAATTCTTAACTCTGTAGACAAATTTTCACAAATCTCAAACTATGCCATCAACCCCAACAAATCAATAATCTTCCCACTAAACCCCCTTGCTCACAAAGAATTTTTTATACCAGAAACAAAGGTCAAAGTTAATTATTCACTTAAATATTTGGGTATAATATTTACCCATCCCCTACAAGAACTAATTAATAGCAATCTGTACAAAACATGGTCTAAAGTATTGGCAGACCTCACAAAATGGAAGAATCTAAACCTGTCT